>NW_007379463.1:28435-30760 GCF_000475195.1 Diaphorina citri
TATTTGGCACCCCCCCCCCTCTCTCTCTCTCTCCCCCCCCCCCTTCCTCTTTACCTTCTTGGAGAACAAAAATTGAAAAAGAAATTTCATTATTTTGATGGAAGTTAAGAAACTTTTTTTTTCTTCTTCTTCTTCTTCTTCTTCTTCTTCTTCTTCTTGTTGTTTTCTTCTTCTTCTTCTTCTTCTTCTTCTTCTTCTTCTTGTTGTTTTCTTCTTCTTCTTCTTCTTCTTCTTCTTCTTCTTCTTGTTGTTTTCTTCTTCTTCTTCTTCTTCTTCTTCTTCTTCTTCTTGTTGTTTTCTTCTTCTTCTTCTTCTTCTTCTTCTTCTTCTTCTTGTTGTTTTCTTCTTCTTCTTCTTCTTCTTCTTCTTCTTCTTCTTGTTGTTTTCTTCTTCTTCTTCTTCTTCTTCTTCTTCTTCTTCTTCGCCTTCTTCTTCTTCTTATTCTTCTCCTTCTTCTTCTTCTTCTTCTTATTTTATTTTGAGCTGCAGATTTTTCCCTCTTTTTTAGAGGTAGTAAGAGAATTGAACGATTTTCTTGTTACTTACTTCTCCTCCTCCTCTTCTTCTCCTTCTCCTCCTTCTTCTCCTCCTCCCCCTTCTTCTTCTCCTTCTTCTTCTCCTTCTCCTCCTTCTTCTTCTTCTCCTCCTCCTCCTTCTTTTTCTCCTTCTTCTCCTCCTCCTTCTTCTTCTCCTTCTACTCCTTCTTCTCCTTCTTCTTCTTCTCCTCCTTCTTCTTCTTCTCCTCCTCCTTCTTCTTCTCCTCCTTCTTCTCCTTTTCCTCCTCCTCCTTCTTCTTCTTCTTCTCCTCCTTCTTCTTCTTCTTCTTCTCCTCCTTCTTCTTCTTCTCCTTCTTCTTCTTCTTCTCCTTTTTTTTGGTTACTTCCCTGCTATTATTGAAAAAATTCAACCGACCTAAGTCTTTCACTCCTTCATTTTGTCCTTATTTCCTTGAAGTTAGTAATAAAATTATTATCGAGGTTCGACTGTATAAAACTACATACTGGGAGAACTTTGAACCACATTTTCCTGACGTGACATGACTCCGCATGTCACATGAGCTCACGTGAAGTGAGGGCAGTGTGTGTTCTACCTTTAGATTCTTTAGAAAGCTCAGGGTGTCACATCAGAAAATGTCACTTCATTCTATTTCCAGGAATGTCTGCAACACAACCTCATGCTCTCATGTCACTATTCACTAACTGAAACGATTTAACCAGACCCCGGATATTACTTCTCCAACATACGGTACACTATTGAAGCGATTTTCAACCGGGGGTACGCGAAAAAAAATTGTGTATTGGCGGAAAAAAGCAAATTTTGAATTTTGACGGATTATCAGTGCAGTACAGTCCAAAAAAGTACTGAATTTTGACCTCAAGGTACTGAATTTTTTCAAAAGGTACCTATACCGAGTGTGTTTAGAATCAGTAGTAATGGTACACACAATCAACCTAGGTATGCGTACCATTATGATGGTGGCGGAGGTTCATGAGATTAAATCCGGGTGCCCAAAGGGTACGCGGGCTGAAAAAGGTTGAAAACCGCTACACTATTCTATGAAAACAGTAATCTTCTATACTACACAAACGTGCAAAAAATTTGGCCCAGCCTAGTTCTCTTGGAGGGTAGAGCGTCTGCCTTACTGCCTTGTAAACTTCGACAACATAGATTCACCTCTTCACCTCGTCGATCGATGGCGTCTACTATGTGTGGTCGTGTGGACACAACCACTCATTCGCTGGTAAGATTGTCAATGGAGCGGACTTTGTCCGAAACAGATAATGTTATTAGTTCTCGGAACGGCTGGCTTTCTCCTATCCTGTCTTCTGTCTTCCTTCTCTGGTCGCTTTCGGGACGATAAAACCTTCGCAGGGACAGCTTCCTCCTCCCTTCTCTCTCTCTCTCTTTATCCCTCTATCTTTTTCCTTTCTCTCTCTTTCTTTTTCCTAACCTCTCTCTCTCTCTGGTTCGAATCCTGGCGGTATCGAACCGGGGACCTCTGGGTTGCAAGCCGAGTGAGATACCAGCAGCACGACAGCGTTCTTGGAACATAATTGGTGACCCTCGGAACATAATTGGGGTTTCGCTCTGAGAATCGAACCCGGCACCTTCCACAAGTGGGTTACCGCTGGATCTAACCGTGCTGTGTTTATTTTTCGCATGAGGGATTTAAAATTAAGAGTCCGCAAAAAAAGAGCACAAAAACAGCACTCAAAGGGTTTTGCTCTGTAGGTATGCTCTACTTTTTATACACTAAAAAAAAAAAAAAAAAAAAAAAAAAAAAAAAAAAAAATTTTAAAAAAAAACACCTTTTCTTCCCCCAAA
>NW_007379463.1:31220-50519 GCF_000475195.1 Diaphorina citri
TGCAAAAAAAAAAAAAAAAAAAAATCTGATGATACTCATGCACGACAAGTGGCAACGCGGACTCTTAATTGAAAACGGACAGAATTGAATGAAACCGTACCTGTGTGTGTGACTGTGAAAACAGCCTGAGCGCTAGGCTGCTAGATGTGCTTAAAACATATTACATAGGGATATCGGGGGCTGTATGCCCTTACAACTATGCCTGAGAGTGGCCTTTTCATGTACGGGCTGAAGCTGAAGCCCAAAATAATCCAAAATGGTCCGCTTCTGGATTTCCGGAAATTTTGGCCAAAATATGGAGGATCCCAACCGTCCCTCATTGAAGATTCAGGGGCCCGTTACCCTATTATTCGGTGTAAAGAATAATGATATAGCGTTCAATTTTACTTCCCGCCTTTGTTCGACAGGGAAACTTTCCTCACAAAGAAGAAAAGTTACAACTTTTAACTCTTCAAACAAGAAACCTTCAAAAAAAACTTGTTGGTTAACGGTTAACAGGGTAAAACTTGTTAACGGTTAGCAGGGTAAAACTTGTTAACGGTTAGCAGGGTAAAACTTGTTAACGGTTAGCAGGGTAAAACTTGTTAACGGTTAACAGGGTAAAACTTGTTAACGGTTAGCAGGGTAAAACTTGTTAACGATTAGCAGGGTAAAACTTGCTAACGGTTAGCAGGGTAAAACTTGTTAACGGTAAAATCTTTTTGGTTAACGCGTTAACGGTTAGCGGTGGGAATAAAGGTTTTTAAGTGGGGAAAAATCTTTTGATTGGGGGCAGAATTTTCAAGGCATAAAACACATCTAGGAATTCAATTCGGACTCAGGAGAACCATTCTTCTTCTTCTCCTTTTCTCTTTCTATTTTTTTTTTCTTCTCATTCTTCTTCTCTTTTTTTTTCCTTATCGTCTTCTTTATTTTCTAATTCTTTTTTTCCTCTCTTTTTCTTCACTTCATCTTTCTCTTCTCTCTTTTTCTCCTTTTTCTTATTCTCTCCCTATTCTCCACCTAACTCCACTTTTCTCTTTCTATTTTTTCTTCTCATTCTTCTTCTCTTTTTTCTCCTTATCGTCTTCTTTATTTTCCAATTCTTTTTTCCTCTCTTTTTCTTCACTTCATCTTTCTCTTCTCTCTTTTTCTCCTTTTTCTTATTCTCTCCCTATTCTCCACCTAACTCCACCTCTTTTTCCTCTCTCCCTCTGGAAAGCGGATGGCGAGAGAGAAGGAGGAGAGAATTTTCAGACTGTCATGAGTGCAGTCTTGTCTGCGATGAAAATGGAAACTGACAGGTTAATGGAAAGCATCTATTTTTAGACTACAAGGGTACCTATGTTGTCAGGTACCTTTTTAGAGAGAGAGAAGAGTACTCCTGACTTGGTCAAAAGAAATGATAAGGGGAAAAAATCGCGGCCCTTTCATTTTTCACTAAAAACCTTATTAAATGGGAAATTCGAGCCTCTATAAATGGGAATGACTTTTTACTAGCGACTCAGTCCGAAGCCTCTGTGGGAGAGTTATTTCTGCGGACCTCTGTAACTGGGAATTTTTTGGGAAATCCGTCAAGCGCGATATGGTTTTTTCGAAAGAAGAAATTCAAAATTCACCTCTCTATAAGTGGGAATGGGAAAATGGGCAATCTCTACGTGGGACATTTTGTAACTGGGAAACCTGGATAAGTGGGAAAATATTGCCGGTCCCTTGGATTCCCACTTATACAGGTTTGACTGTACTATTACTATTATTATCTACGAGTGAGTATTTTGTGTTTTATTATTTGCAGGCTTTTATTTAAATGAATGTGATACCGGGGGGGGGGGTGTTTAGTTACATGGCTACGGCCGCCAGTTTTTTTTATTAGGGGCAGAACCGTTGTTTAGTTACATGGCTACCGCTGCCAGTTTTTATTATTAGGAGCAGAACTCTCTTGCTGGAACAGTGGTCCGTAAACTGGGGGTCATTAGGTGTCCTCCGAGGGGTAATAAAGTTTTTCGATAACCCGTCTTTTTTTAGAGGGAATTACGGTGGTCTTATCGCCCCCGAAAGAGGAGGACAGGATAGGAGAAAGCCGTCCTGAGAACAAACCTTATTTGATTACATTATAATTATTTAAGCCTGATTCACACTATAGTGCCAGTCAAGGTCCGGTCACGGTCCAGTTTCGGTCCGATCAAAAAGATTCGTCGCGAGAATGTTCCAAATTTTGACTGTGAGCTGACCGTTACCGTACCTTGACTAGAACGTCTAGTGTGTACACTCGCATTTACTTGCCTTCAACAATCATTTGATCGGACCGTTACCGGACCGTGACCGGACCTTGACTGGCACTATAGTGTGAATCAGGCTTTATTATGTATTTTGCGGGGGAAGTAAAGGTTTTTACCTTCCGACTGAAAAAAGGTAATATCTGGTGATAGGTGATACATATCCTCATTATGTGTTGGGCTGTTAAGCCTTGTGTATGTACTTAGAATGCTTGTGCAAGTCTGTTGCTTCCCCAAATGGATGGTAAATGCCTGAACACATTTATTTTTTTTTTATTTTTATTGTACATAAATACACAAAATAGGTACATGGTACAAAGTCAGTTACAAAAAATAATAACAATAATAAAGCAATAATAATAAATAGATAACAAATAGTGAAAAAAAAGGAAAGATGAGAATAGCATTTTGAGGGTATCACCAGATACCTGCAAAAACATAGCGTTTGATCGATGAGGTGAATCTATGTTGTCGAGGGATTGTGAACGGTTTCAGTCGACGTCTGTGGAGATGACATGTGTGGACCCAGCTTTAGGTATCCCTGGTGTTGGAATGATATGACAGGTGTTGTGGAAACATTTTTGCCGCTAAATTATGTTACACTCTTCTTATTCTTCTTCTTATTTTATTTTGAGCTGCAGGTTTTCCCTCTTTTTTATAGGTAGTAAGAGAAAAGAACGATTTTCTTGTTACTTACTTCTGCTCCTCCTCCTCTTCTTCTCCTTCTCCTCCTTCTTCTTCTTCTCCTCCTTCTTCTGCTCCTCCTCCTCTTCTTCTCCTTCTCCTCCTTCTTCTTCTTCTCCTCCTTCTTCTCCTTCTCCTCCTTCTTCTCCTCCTTCTGCTCCTCCTCCTCTTCTTCTCCTTCTCCTCCTTCTTCTTCTTCTCCTCCTTCTTCTTCTTCTCCTTTTTTTGGTTACTTCCCTGCTATTATTACAAAAATTCACCCGACCCAAGCCAAGTCTTTCACTCCTTCATTTTGTCCTTATTTCCTTGAAATAATTATTATCGAGGTTCGACTGTATAAAACTACATATTGGGAGAACTTTGAACCACATTTTCCTGACGTGACATGACTCCGCATGTCACATGAGCTCACGTGAAGTGAGGGCAGTGTGTATCTACTTTTCCTTCTTGTTTTTTTCTTCTTCTTCTCCTTCTTCTTCTTCGCCTTCTTCTTCTTCTCCTCCTTCTTCTTATTTTATTTTGAGCTGCAGATTTTCCCTCTTTTTTATAGGTAGTAAGAGAATTGAACGATTTTCTTGTTACTTACTCCTCCTCCTCCTCTTCCTCGTCTTTTTCTCCTCCTTTTTTGGTTACTTCCCTGCTATTATTAAAAAAAAATCACCCGACCTAAGTCTTTCACTCCTTCATTTTGTCCTTATTTCCTTGAAGTAATTATTATCGAGGTTCGACTGTATAAAAATACATATTGGGAGAACTATGAACCACATTTTCCTGACGTGACATGACTCCGCATGTCACATGAGCTCACGTGAAGTGAGGGCAGTGTGTGTTCTACCTTTAGATTCTTTAGAAAGCTCAGGGTGTCACATCAGAAAATGTCACTTCGTTCTATTTCCAGGAATGTCTGCATCACAATCTCATGCTCTCATGTCACTATTCACTAACTGAAACGATTTACCCAGACCCCGGATATTACTCGTCCAACATACGGTACACTATTGTATGAAAACAGTATTCTTCTACAGGGTGCGCCAAAAAAACACTGACAACGGCTCAGGGTTCTGTGGGTAATTTTCCTAAGAAAATTCCAAAGTTCCGAGAAACGAAGCTGAAGTTAGGAAGAATCTACCTTTAGAGTCTTTAGAAAGCTCAGGGTGTCACATCAGAAAATGTCACTTCGTTCTATTTCCAGGAATGTCTGCAACACAATCTCATGCTCTCATGTCACTATTCACTAACTGAAACGATTTATACCCAGACCCCGGATATTACTTCTCCAACATACGTTACACTATTGTATGAAAACAGTATTCTTCTACAGGGTGCGCCAGAAAAACACTGACAACGGCTCAGGGTTCTGTGGGTAATTTTCCTGAGAAAATTCCAAAGTTCCGAGAAACGAAGCTGAAGTTAGGAAGATGACCCACAGAACCTTGTTGCAAACAATGAGATCTACCTACCCTGAGCCGTTGTCAGTGTTTTCCTGGCGCACCCTGTATACTACACAAACGTGCAAAAATTTTTGGCCAGCCTAGTTATCTTGGAGCGTAGCGCGTCTGCCTTGTAAGCTTCTGGCTAGCGGGTTCCATTCCAGCACGGGGCGGACTTTATCCTGAATTTTTTTTTAAAGAGGATTTTGGCCAGCCTAGTTATCTTGGCGCGTAGCGCGTCTGCCTTGTAAGCTTCTGGCTAGCGGGTTCCATTCCAGCACGGGGCGGACTTTATCCTGAATTTTTTTTTAAAGAGGTTTGACAGAGGGAACTGTAACTGCTATGGTTTTATCGTTCCGAAATCGAACAGAGAAGGAAGACAGGATAGGAGAAAGCCAGCCGTTCCGAGAACGAACAATATCCCATCAGGATAAAATCCACCCCGGGCGGGAATCGAACCCGCGGCCTAGCGCTTACAAGGCAGACGCACTACCAACTAAGCTAACTAGGCTGGCTTTATCCTGAAAAAATGAGGTTCATTCTCGGAGCGGTTGGCTTTTTCCTATCCTGTCTTCCTTCTCTGGTCGCTTTCGGGACGATAAGACCATAGCAGGGACAGCTTCCTCTATCAAACTTGGAAAACCTCTAAACCTCTTCTGAAAAGAAAAAAAAAAAAAAAAAAAAAAAAAATCATCTAGAAAGAAGGGGAGACTAGCAGCACAAGATATTTTTTACTATAATGGACAACAGCTGGAAGTGGTTCCTGATTTTGTTTATCTTGGCGTTGCTTTCACCTCTATATCTACTTCTATCCCTCTCTCTCTCTCTCTCTCCCCTCTTACTCTTTTATTATTTCTTTCTCTTTCTCACCAATGGTTTTTTTATGTCCACCTCCCATTTTCCTTTTTGCTGAAACTTTGAAATCAACACGAATTTTACCTCGTTCTAGTTCCAGCTATCTCTTTCTCTCTCGGTCTGTAGTGTCTGTCTCTCTTTTTCTATTTTCCTCTTTCTTTCTCTCTCTCTCTCTCTATCTATCTCTCTCCCTCCTATTCTTCTTCCTCCTCCTTTTCTCTCTCTCTCTCTGTATTTCTATTTCTATCTCCCTCATTTTTATCCCTCTTTCTCTTTTGTTTCCCTCTCTCTCCTTCCGTAAAATGGAGACTCAAATTGCCTCCGGGGTAAACAGAAAACAAGACCTCCCCCCTCCCTACCAACCACAAACTATCTCTCTCTTTCTCTCTCTCTCTCTCTCTCTCTCTCTCTCTCTCTCTTTCCCCATCTTTTTCCTCCCTCCCTCTCTCTCTCTCTCTTTCTCTCTATATATAATGTTTCTCCGGTTTGTCTTTCTCTTTTCCTCTTCTATTATCTATTACTCTATTCTCTCTCTCTCTCTCTCTCTCTCTCTTCCCTCTCTCTCTCTCTGTCTATCCTCTCTCTCTCTCTCTGTCTCTGTCTACTCTCTCTCTCTCTCTGTCTATCCTCTCTTGTCTCTCTCTCTCTTTCTCTCTGTTTATTTCTCCATTGTATAATTCCTCTAATTACTCAAAGCGTGTGTCCAATCCTTCTGTCCTTTTCGCTCCAATGCATTAATTTGTACAATAAATAAGCAAATCTCTCTCTCTCTTTATCCCTCTATCTTTTTCCTTCCTCTCTCTTTCTTTTTCTCCTCCCTTCTCTCTCTCTCTCTTTATCCCTCTATCTTTTTCCTTCCTCTCTCTTTCTTTTTCTTAACCTCTCTCTCTCTCTCCCTCTCTCTGGTTCGAATCCCGGCGGTATCGAACCGGGGACCTCTGGGTTGCAAGCCGAGTGAGATACCAGCAGCACGACAGCGTTCTTGGAACATAATTGGTGACCCTTTTTCTCCTCCCTTCTCTCTCTCTCTCTTTATCCCTCTATCTTTTTCCTTCCTCTCTCTTTCTTTTTCCTAACCTCTCTCTCTCTGGTTCGAATCCCGGCCGTATCGAACCCGGGACCTCTGGGTTGCAAGCCGAGTGAGATACCAGCAGCACGACAGCGTTCTTGGAACATATGTAATTGGTGACCCTCGGAACATAATTGGGGTTTCGCTCTGAGAATCGAACCCGGCACCTTCCACAAGTGCGTTACCGCTGGACCTAACCGTGCTGTGTTTATTTTTCGCATGAGGGATTTAAAATTAAGATTCCGCAAAAAAAGAGCACAAAAACAGCACTCAAAGGGTTTTGATCTGTAGGTATGCTCTACTTTTTATACACTAAAAAAAAAAAAAAAAAAAAAAAAAAAAATATGTTAAGTAACATCACGCTTTGCTTCACACGAAAATCCAAAACCATTCTCTCTCTCTCTCTCTTTCTCTCTCTCTCTTCCTTTCTCTCTCTATCTCGCTCTCTCTTCCTTTCTCTCTCTCTCTCTCTCTCTCTCTTCCTTTCTCTATCTCTCTCTCCAACTCTCTCTCTCTATCTCTCTCTCTTCCTTTCTCTATCTCTCTCTCTCTCTCTCCAACTCTCTCTCCCTCTCTCTCCCTCACTTCTTCTCTTTCTTTCCTTTATTTTCACTCCCTCTCTTGTACTTCCTTCCTCCCTCCTCTTTCTTCTTCTTCTTCTTCTTCTTCTTCTTCTTCTTCTTCTTCTTCTTCTTATTACCTATTCGTTTATAACTAGGGTACTTGGCTATTTGGTTTTAGGAAGTATTTATGTACTTTTTCCCCTCAAATACTTCAGCTTTGCCCCTAAATACTTCAGTCCTCCCCCTAAATACTTCAGTCTTCCCTTCCCCTAAATAGCCCCCTACTTCAAAATAGTGGTCTTAACCACTCAACCTAACGACCAGTTTGAACTTTCCATAAAATAGGGCTTTGAAAATTCAAATCTAACCTTATACTGGGTGTCATAGGTCACACTTAACAGGGATAATATCATGCCTTATACTGGGGGAGTCAGAAAATGTGTACTCAAGAATTCAATAGGCGAGACTTAGACCACAAATTTTTTACATCCAGAGATTTTTTCCTGTCATATAAAATACACTAAGCGTATATTACAAATGTTACATTATTGCCACACACAAGGTTTGAACTGCCTTCCATTTGTGTAAGATTAATTTCACAAACAAAGATAGAACCTACCTGGGATTTCAGGGGACTTTTGAGCCATAATTCAGGGTCGAAGCTTTTGGCGAAGAAACACCTTTGTTGCTAATTTTTTTCCGAAGTTACCCCCCTTTATTCCTCTACTGTTTTATACTGTCACACAAGACGGTTAACGTGTTAAAGCCTCTTGTAGCAGGATTCTCGCAGCTCTTCCAACCAGAAATTCTACAAACAATACATAAATTTCCTGTTTATTTGTTCATAATTAGATAAATTTTCCTGAAATTCAGATAAGTTTGGGGACAATTTGCCTATGCTAACCCTTTATTTCTTCTTCTTCTTCTTCTTCTTCTTCTTTCCAAGATAGAAGCACTACTGGAAGTGAAGTTCAAGTCGTTCAAGGACGATATAGAAAAATCTTTGGAATACATGTCCGGCACAGTAGAGGATCTATCCAAAACTTTCAAGGATCTACAGCAGAAAGTCACCACAATGGAAAACAAGCAGAGTAAATTGGAAAGCCAGAACCAAGAGTTGATGAAGAGAGTTAAAAAGCTGGAAACATTCGTACAGGACATGGCACAGGAAGGAAATCTGACCAAGGTGGAGATAGCAGGAATTCCACAGGATGTACAGGACTGCGCGAGTTTCACCGAAAAAGTTTTGGAGAAAGCAAAACTGAACACAATAGTGAAACGAGGTGATTATCAGATCGAGAAAATTGAAAGAACAGTTAAACAGGGAACAACTCCCCAAACAAAATCAATGATAAAAGGACTGATTATCAACTTCAAGACTAAGGATATGAGAAACTCAGTCCTGGATATTCTGAAGAAAGAAAAGCCAAAATTGGACACAGTTGGAATTTCTGGACAACAGCCTCCAATGCCCATATTCATAAATGAATACTTAACACCCTACCTGAAGAAAGTATTTTATGAAGCGAAGAAAATAAAGAACGATAAAAAATATGAATACTTGTGGGTAAAGAATGGCCAGATCTTGTTGAAAAAACAAAAGGATTCGAAAGTTACTAGACTTACCTGTCTTGAAGATCTAGCTAAAATCTAATCCTATCAAAACCTACAGCACAAAATATAACTACCTAATTACCTATATTTATGGTTGAAATGATGAACGCCAATCAAAACATAATAAGAAAAATAAAGAACGTAAAAATTAACTCAAATAATTATGAAGACTTTGAAAAGTGGAATAATAATCTAAAAGAAAATAATAAATTAACTTGTGTCCATGTCAATGTAAGAAGTCTAAGAAAACATTGGGAAAGTCTCTTGTACGAACTGAAAGACGCCATTGAGAAAATAGACGTGATTGTACTTACGGAAGTGAATGTTAATGATGAGGAAGCTACAGTGTACCAAATGAAAAATTTCAAGCAAACTACAAGTTGTAGAAAAAATAGAAAAGGAGGAGGTATCATAATATATTATCGAGATAATTATGTATTTCAAAAAATTGTATATAACTTTGAACAGACAGAAAGTCTAAATATCAAACTAACTAACGCTAAGGAAAAAATAGAATATACGATTTTGGCAATCTATCGCCCACCAAGTAGTAACATAGAACTATTCTTAACTGACCTTCAGTGGTGGCTAAATAACGGTACTAAGAAAAACGATACAATCCTAATGGTAGGTGACATTAATATATGTACACTACAGAAGAATACAACCAGTAGTACCTATCTGAATATGTTGTATAGTAATGAGTTTGTACCTACCATAAGATCCGCCACTAGGGAAGAAATACTTGCAGGTAATGTTACCTCTTCATGTCTCGATCATATCAATGTGAAATTAAAGCATAAATACGACTTTGCATCTGCGGTAATTACGACCAAAATCTCAGACCACTATTTTGTAGCTGTTCAGTTTTACCAGAAAGATCCATTAGTGACTAGACGAGAGTTAAATCAAATGAGATACGTGGAAGTCTTAAATAACAAAAAGATTAATAAAGAAATCTCAGATTTCAATTGGGAAGAATTCCTAAAAATACAGGATCCAGAGGAATTGTATCAGGCCATCGTAAGAACGTTTCAGGAGATTTACAACAAATGTTCTACAGTGAAACCTAGGACCAAAAAAGATGATTTGTTCCCTTGGGTCACTTCTGAAATAAAGGAACACATAAAAGAGAAAAATAATATGCTTAAAAAATGGAGAAATAATAAGAACAACATTATTTTCTACGAAGAATACAAAATAAAAAGAAATCTAGTCACTAAAAAATAATATGCTTAAAAAATGGAGAAATAATAAGAACAACATTATTTTCTACGAAGAATACAAAATAAAAAGAAATCTAGTCACTAACATGATTAAAAAACAAAAAAGGATTTATATATTTAAATTGATAAAAAACACAAAAGGAGACGTGAAAAAAATCTGGGAAGTTCTAAATTCATTACTGGACAGAAAACAGAGAGAACCTAATGAAACGGTCCTAGGTAAAAACTTTGAAACGGCCAACTTTCAAGAACTTGCTAATAACTTTAACGAAAAATTCAAACGCCAAATAAAAGTACTAAAACAAGAAAACAGAGGCCCAACGTTCATTCTAGACATGAAGGATTATGTACCTCAAAATGATTTAACATCGCTCCACATGAGGAAACCACAAAGTATGGACATCTTAAAAATAATAAAAAACCTAAGAAAAACAGGACCAGGAATCGACAAAATAAGACCGATGGACATAAAAGAAAACGTACGATCATTACTACCAGTGATTACGTACTTAATAAAACGAATTATCGAGACACATAAGATACCTCCAGCACTGAAAATATCTTGTATAACCCCCCTGTACAAGAAAGGGGATGTAAATAATTACGGAAACTACAGGCCCGTCGGTTCTATGTGCTTTATAGAAAAAATATTGGAAAAATTCATGGAAAATTGTACAAAACAATATCTGACAGAAAATGAAATAATAGCACCATGTCAATACGGATTTCAGCCTAAAAAAAGTACCCTAACACTTCTTGAAGATTTTGCGGAAATTATTAACCCTGCATTAGACAGGCGTATGTACGTTGTGATCCTGTGGCTCGATCTAACTCGTGCTTTTGAAACGATCTGTCATGCGAATCTATTGAAGAAATTCGGATTCCAGCCTAAAAAAAGTACCCTAACACTTCTTGAAGATTATGCTGAGATTATTAACCCTGCACTAGACAGGCGTATGTACGTTGTGATCCTGTGGCTCGATCTAACTCGTGCTTTTGAAACGATCTGTCATGCGAATCTAATGAAGAAATTGGAATGTGATATGATACACATATAAGACAATACCTACTTTGAAGAAGATAACTTGTTTATTTCTCTGGATTTACCTACTGCTATTACCTAAAAATGGATAAAGAAGAAATGAAGACCTTCCTAAGCACTTTCATGAGTAATTTCAGTGAAAAAATAAGGGAAGATGTGAAAGGAGACCGTACGGGTAGACGTCCCCAATATGGGACCAACTTAGAGCCCGTTCCCACATGGTCGGAAAAAAATCGTGTCGTGCGTAGTGAGAAGACTCTCATTTAAATTATATTACCTACATGACATATTGTGTCGTTCGGAAAAATATCGTGTAGTGTATAGCGGGAACACTTTCATTTAGGCTGCGGGAGTAAAGAGGCTTTTCAGTCTCGTTTCGGCAGTATGAAGTATGAACAGGGTGTATTCTATTCTATTGAAATTGCATTGATGCCTACGGGACATTCGAGAAAAAAAAAATCGGATGATACTCACGCACGACAAGTGGCAACGCGGACTCTTAATTGAAAACGGACAGATTGAATGAAACCGTACCTGTGTGTGTGACTGTGTGAAAACAGCCTGAGCGCTAGGCTGCTAGATGTGCTTAAAACATATTACATAGGGCTATCGGGGCTGTATACCCTTACAACTAAGCCTGAGAGTGGCCTTTTCATGTATGGACTTAAGCCCAAAATAATCCAAAATGGTCCGCTTCTGCATTTCCGGAAATTTTGGCCAAAACATGGAGGATCCCAATCGTCCTACATTGAAGATTCAGGGGCCCGTTACCCTATTATTCGGTGTAAAGAATAATGATATAGCGTTCAATTTTACTTCCCGCCATTGTTCGACAGGGAAACTTTCCTCACAAAGAAGAAAAGTTACAACTTTTAACTCTTCAACCAAGAAACCTTCAAAAAAACTTGTTGGTTAACGGTTAGGGTAAAACTTGTTAACGGTTAGCAGGGTAAAACTTGTTAACGGGTAACAGGGTAAAACTTGTTAACGGTTAGCAGGGTAAAACTTGTTAACGGTTAGCAGGGTAAAACTTGTTAACGGTTAGCAGGGTAAAACTTGTTAATGGTTAACAGGGTAAAACTTGTTAACGGTTAGCAGGGTAAAACTTGTTAACGGTTAGCAGGGTAAAACTTGTTAACGGTTAGCAGGATAAAACTTGTTAACGGTTAACAGGGTAAAACTTGCTAACGGTTAGCAGGGTAAAACTTGTTAATGGTTAACAGGGTAAAACTTGTTAACGGTTAGCAGGGTAAAACTTGTTAACGGCTAACAGTAGCGGTAAAAACAGCACAGGAAGATTTCATCAAGCTACAAAAGTACTATTATAATAATGACATCTACATCAACGAGAGTAAAACAGAAGCAATGGTAATGGGGACAGCAAAAGGTATGTCAGAAAGAGACCTACATAAGATAAAATGCCATAATTATTATTATTACCTATTCGTTTATAACTAGGGTACTTGGCTACTTGGTTTTAGGAAGTATTTATGTAGGTTTCCCCCTCAAATACTTCAGCTTTGCCCCTAAATACTTCAGTCCTCCCCCTAAATATTTCAGTCTTCCCCCTTCCCCTAAATAGCCCCCTACTTCAAAATAGTGGTCTTAACCACTCAACCTAACGACCAGTTTGAACTTTCCATAAAATAGGGCTTTGAAAATTCAAATCTAACCTTATACTGGGTGTCATAGGTCACACTTAACAGGGATAATATCAAGCCTTATACAGGGGGAGTCAGAATATGTGTACTCAAGAATTCAATAGGCGAGACTTATACCACAATTTTTGTACATCCAGAGATTTTTTCCTGTCATATAAAATACACTAAGCGTATGTTACAAATGTTACATTATTGCCACCACACACAAGGTTGGAACTGCCTTTCATTGGTGTAAGATTAATTTTACAAACAAAGATAGGACCTACCTGGGATTTTAGGGGACTTTTGAACCATAATTCAGGGTCGAAGCTTTTGGCGAAGAAACACCTTTGTTACTAATTTTTTTCCGAAGTTACCCCCCTTCATTCCTCTACTGTTTTATACTGTCACACAAGACGGTTAATGTGTTAAAGCCTCTTGTAGCAGGATTCTCGCAGCTCTTCCAACCAGAAATTCTACAAACAATACATAAATTTCCTGTTTATTTGTTCAAGAGATCTTTTCCTGTCATATAAAATACACTAAGCGTATGTTACAAATGTTGCCACACACATGGTTTGAACTGCCTTCCATTTGTGTAAGATCAATTTTACAAACAGAGATAGGACCTACCTGGGATTTTAGGGGACTTTTGAACCATAATTCAGGGTCGAAGCTTTTGGCGAAGAAACATCTTTGTTACTATTTTTTTTTTTCCGAAGTTACCCCCCTTTATCCCTCTACTGTTTTATACTGTCACACAAGACGGTTAACGTGTTAAAGCCTCTTGTAGCAGGATTCTCTCAGCGCTTCCAACCAGAAATTCTACAAACAATACATAAATTTCCTGTTTATTTGTTCAAAATAACTTGACGCTTCCATATTTATTTCGCTGAGAAATTTCGCATTTAACAATTACCGCCGGCGCGGCGCGCGGCGCGGTGGTAAATTCCATAATTTGGACCTATAAATTTGAATCCTTTGACAGGAAAGGTTTTATTTATATGTCCCTCTTCCCTCCTTGTCTCATTCCAGGGAGGGAGCTCTTTATCCTATCCCACTGTACCCCCCCTTATTCTGTTCCAAAGTGCCCCCCCCCCGTTACCCACTTCCCACCCTCCTACCCACTTACCACCCTCCTACCCACTTCCCACACATTCCCACCACCATTTAACAATCATTTTCCGTTTTTTTTTAGCCCCCAGCTATTTGCTCTCAATTGATAGAGGAAAAAAAATGGCAATAATAATGATGATAAAAATAATAACTGTCTTGCCTTGGAAGGGGTGCGGGTTCGATAAGCGTTAGATTGCGGGTTCGATAAGCGTTAGATTGCGGGTTCGATAAGCGTTAGATTACGGGTTTGATAAGCGTTAGATTGCGGGTTTGATAAGCGTTAGATTGAGGGTTCGATAAGCGTTAGATTGCGGGTTCGATAAGCGTTAGATTGCGGGTTCGATAAGATTAGATTGCGGGTTTGATAAGCGTTAGATTGCCGGGTGGACTATAAAATATCCTGAACGGCATCTTGAGGTTAAAGGAATCGCAAAATCACATTGATCTCAGGTACAGTAGAACCTCGATTATTTCAACTAATTGGGACCGGGTATAGTTGAAATGATCACTTTCTAAGAAAAAAATCTGGTGTGAACATCACACGACTTTCCTTATCCTATTGAATGATGCTTAGTTGAGTGTTCTTTTACCCTAACTTTTACAATATCTCTAACCATTTTGTCGCTATAGCTGAAAACCGCCAAAAAACGGTTAAAAACCGCCAAAAAGCAGTCAAAATACCGCCAACCGCAGCAACCATCTCAACCAAACGTTTTGTGTTGCATCCTTGTGACATTTGTGAACTACATACCAAATTTTAAGTCTCTAGCTTATACCGTTCCCGAGATATTGTTAAATTACACCGAAAACCGCCAAAAATGTAAAATGCCGCCAACCGTTGCACCGATCCTAACCAAAAGTTTCGTGTCGCATCCTTGTCACATTTGACAGCTACATACCAAATTTCAAGTCTCTTTGAAATGCCGCCAACCGTTGCACCGATCTTAACCAATCCTTGTCACATTTGACAGCTACATACCAAATTTCAAGTCTCTAGCTCTTACCGTTCTCGAGATATTTTGTTTACAGGTGTCGCATTCTTGTCACATTTGAAAGATACATACCAAATTTCAAGTCTCTAGCTCTTACCGTTCTCGAGATATTTTGTTTACAGACAGGAGATACGGACCAATGGCTGAAACTTTGAATTTAGGCTCTAGGGACCTCAAAACGTCTTTTGGCACTAAAAACTGACCATCGAAATTTTGGCCCGATTACATTACTTTCCTTCCTATAGGATAAGGAAAGTAAAAAAAGCAATGGATTTTGGAGTTGAAATAAAAGAAGTCGACATAATCAAGGTTCTACTGTACCAGAAACTTTACACAAAACTACATACCTAGTACAGTGACAGCCTAGTTAGCTTGGTTGGTAGCCCGTCTGCCTTGTAAGCGCTAGGCCGCGGGTTCGATTCCCGCCCGGGGCGGATTTTATCCTGATGGGATAATGTTCGTTAAAAAAATGGCAATAATAATGATGATAAAAATAATAACACTGTCTTGCCTTGGAAGGGGTGCGGGTTCGATACGCGTTAGATAGCGGGGTGGACTTTATCCTGAACGGCATCTTGAGGTTAAAGGAATCGCAAAATTACATTGATCTCAGCTACAGTAGAACTTCGATTATTTCAACTAATTGGGACCGGGTAGTTGAAATGATCACTTTCTAAGAAAAAAAAAGGGGCACGGTTGGTCCAGTGGTAACGCGCTTGCTTGCCATGCAGAAGGTCCCGGGTTCGAATCCCACCATCGACAAAAATTTGTACACGAAAATCCAAAACCATTCTCTCTCTCTTCCTTTCTCTCTCTATCTCTCTCTCTCTCTCTTTCTCTCTCTTCCTTTCTCTCTCTCTATCTCGCTCTCTCTTCCTTTCTCTCTCTATCTCTCTCTCTCTCTTCCTTTCTCTCTCTCTTTCTCTCTCTCTCTTCCTTTCTCTCTCTATCTTCCTTTCTCTCTCTCTCCCTCACTTCTTCTCTTTCTTTCCTTTATTTTCACTCCCTCTCTTGTACTTCCTTCCTCCCTCCTCTTTCTTCTTCTTCTTCTTCTTCTTCTTCTTCTTCTTCTTCTTCTTCTTCTTATTACCTATTCGTTTATAACTAGGGTACTTGGCTATTTGGTTTTAGGAAGTATTTATGTACTTTTTCCCCTCAAATACTTCAGCTTTGCCCCTAAATACTTCAGTCCTCCCCCTAAATACTTCAGTCTTCCCCCCTTCCCCTAAATAGCCCCCTACTTCAAAATAGTGGTCTTATAAACCACTCAACCTACCGACCAGTTTGAACTTTCCATAAAATAGGGCTTTGAAAATTCAAATCTAACCTTATACTGGATGTCATAGGTCACACTTTACAGGGATAACATCATGCCTTATACAGGGGGAGTCAGAATATGTGTACTCAAGAATTCAATATTATTATTGAATTCAATAAACTTCAATATTATTATTATTATTATTATTATTCTCTTTTTTAAAAAAAATAATAATAATAAAAAATAAATAAAATAAAAAAAGACAGAGACTAGTAGGTACCTACCTACAGTTATTCAAGTTGTTGGAATTTCCTGACTGAGGTCTGAGGACTCTGAGGCATTGTCACAGATATTACCAGGAAGTAGGCATTGTTAGGTAGCTATTACCAGGAAGTTTCAATTTCCACCGCTTTCACCGAAGCTTACACCGCACCCCGTGTTATCATTATCTGTGGTGAACCGATAGTTTATACAACTCAATGTTCCCACGCTAATATCTACCCTCATGTTTAGCTAGGGGTGAGAGAGAGAAAGAGGGAGGAGGGAGAGAGAGGGAAAAGAGGAAGAGGGGAGAGAGACTTTGGGAAGAGGGGAAGGGAGAGAGAGAGAGAACAAGGGGGTGGGATGAGAGAGGTGGAAATAAAGGGGGGGAGAGAGAGAGACAAAGACGGAAGCTTGTAAATTTTCCTTGTACCTATGCATGATGTTGATGATAGACCCTATTCTCTCTCTCTCTCTCTCTCTCTCTCTCTCTCTCTCTCTGTCTCTTCCTCTTTTTCTCGCTCTCTGTCTCCCTCTCTCTCTCGCTCTAACTTTGAAAGTTTGTTACACACAAGTTAACAAAAAAGTTAAAGTTCAAAATTGCTCGAAAATCGTGTAAAAAACTGGAAATTTCGGAAAATTAACAAATTCTAAATAGGTACATAAGTATGAAGGTATACATACTACCTACTTAACAGTCTACACTACATATACGTACCTAAGGTTTATAATTTTACAAAGTTTCATGGTAGGTACCTACCATCATACCTTCCTATATCATTATCTACATCTACATCTATTATACTATTATTATTTTATTATAATAGATTATTCACCTATCTATCCATGTATAATAATCGTAGAAGATCACCACTCTAACAAAAGAAGGCAATAACTTTCAGATTTTCCCTAAGGCGGTGGAAAGCCATTTTTTTTTCTTTTTGCATGCTACCTAACCCTGTCTATATTGGAAGTTTGACAGTGTTCTCTTTCCTTCTTCTTCCTTTGCTTTCTCTATTCTTTCTGCTCATTGCAATTGTCTTTAGCCCTTTTTCTTCTCCACTTTTCTCTTTCTTCTTTTCTTCTTCTTCTTTTTTGTCTCCTACGCCATTTCCCGTATTTTTCTCTCTCTCTTTAACCCTATCCTCTTCTCTTTCCCTCAGACTCTCTTTCTCCCATTTATGCATTTCTTCATCCTTTTTTTCGAAGGTACTTCCCCCTCCCTATCATCATCTCATATGGGAATTTTTTTTTATGACAGACAAGGCGTGTGATTTTTTCTCCCTTTATTATTCCATATTTGCCTCTTCATTCCTATACATACCTGGTAGGTATATCTGTCTGTATGGTTGTATCGGTGAAATACACACAAATTTTTTTTTTATGACAGACAACACATTGCTAAGCGATGGGTTCTTACCTACTGATACATTAGGATCAAACACTACTCGAACTGGTGTAGAACTACTTTGCTTATACAATTTTTCTGAAAATTCTGCCGGTTCTTTCCTACATAGAAAATTAGAAAGGCACAGGGATTATTATGACCCTGTGTTTATAACGAATTATTTGCTTTGGTGTATACCCTGTATTTACAACGAATTACTTGCTTTTTGTGTATAAACTGTATTTATAACGAATTATATGATTTATAGTACGCCCTGTATTTATAACGAATTATTTACTTTGGTGTACACCCTGTATTTTTAACGAATTATATGATTTATAGTACGCCCTGTATTTATAACGAATTATTTGCTATGTGGTACACCCTACATATATTTATAACGAATTATTTACTTTGGTGTACACCCTGTATTTATAACGAATTATTTGCTTTGAGGTAAAGATTTTCTTCCTCAAACAAATACTTAGGTAAGAAAATGTAGCAGATGTTTATTGGGGATAAGAGAGAGAGAGAGAGTGAGAGAGATAGAGTGAGAGAGAGAGAGAGAGAGAAAGAAAGAAAGAAAATAATAACCAGAGCTAAATTTTATTTTCCGCAATTTTTTTTCCAAAGTTTTTGTTTTCATTTCTTTCTTCTCTCTCTCTCTCTCTCTCTCTCTCTCTCTCCCCCTTTTACTTGCTCTTTTTCTTTGAAAAAAAAAAACCTCAACTATTTTTTTTTGTCTCGCCGCTTTTTGATTTTTACGCGAGCCCTTTTTTCATAAGAAGAGAAAAAAGGACGCCCGGAGGAAGGCCCAAAACAAAAAAAACAACATACCTGCGTGGGCGTTTCTTTTTCTAATGAAGGTCTTTCCTAACAAAGCCGGCAGAACAGAAAATAAAATGAGGGGGGTATTTGGAAGCTTAAAAACAAATTGTGCCAAAACTGTTTCAAACAAAAAGCCATGCAAAAACACGCGAACGAAAATTTTTTTTTTCTTTTTTTGTAAACCAAAACGACCACAAAAACTGTCTAATTAAAGAGTCCAAGGTTCAAGTACAAGGAAGCAAGAAAAAAAATTTTGTCTTTGTAAAAAAAAATGGGGTTCAACGAAATTAAACAGAAAGAACAACCGAAGCAAAGAGTATTTTATTTTTTTTTTCCCTAAATATAAACAAACGATTGTTTTTTTTTTAATTGAGAGGAACATTTTCGAATTACTTTCAAAGGCTCAGAACTTTTTTAAATATTAAAGGTGCGAACCTGCGAGTTTGGTAGAAAAAACCAACATGAACTAATCAGTCCCTGTTTGAACAGTAGGCGGCTTTTGTAAGGAAAAATTTCCCAACCAAGAAGAACCGAATCGTATTAACCTGCAGCAAATCCATACTGTGTAACTTTTTTTGGGGGTGCATTAACCCAACCCCCTTCAAATTAGGGGAAAACGGGGGACCCCCTAATTTTTTTTTTTTGGGAAAATAACCCCCCCCCCGGGAAAAAAAAAGGAGAAAAACGCCAACGGAAATGAGGCAGGAGAAGCAACGGGAATCCTAGGCTCTAGACGGTAGAACGCAGGATATCAATTCATCCAAAACTTTTTATATCCCACTGAGTATATGGCTGAAGAACTTGAAAGAGTAGAGTTGTCAGCACAAGATTCCACAGTTTTTCGCTGCAGTCCAGGTTGTGTCTCTCTTTCTGCCTCTCTCTCTCTTCTCTCTCTTATCACCTTCTCGCTCTCTTACTTGTCTCTTCTCTCTCTCTCTCATGTTTATTGCTGTCGTTTAACGTGTTTCTTTCTTTTTAATTTAGTTTTACACACACTTGACCTCTCTCTTTTCTCTCCCTCTGTGCTTCTTCCTTCGTTTCCGGTCTCTTTCTCTCTTCTCTCTCTCTCTCTCTTCTCT
>NW_007379463.1:50726-51380 GCF_000475195.1 Diaphorina citri
ATTCAATTCAATAAAGCATTTATTTTGTACAAATGTACGTTTGCTTATTTTACATGGAAATTACATATCAATACAGAATACAGAATAGAGAATACAGAATTACATACGGCCCTGTTCTCGCCTCTCCTGAGGAGTCCTAGGGCCCATGGGACCAAGAGCCCCCCTATGTCCGGCCCTGCGTCCTTGTGGTTGTTTAACCGCAGTGATCTATTCCAGGAACAAGTACATATATTATATGACCAGGATGACAACGTTTCAATTAATGAAAGCTAGAACATCGAGAGGTAGATAAGTACAGGGCCATTTTAGGGGGTGCGAGGGAGCCGCTCTCCCCCCTCCCCTTGGGATTTATTTTTGATCCTTTACTTAAAAAAAGGCTTTAATTTCGTCCCTTTCGTCTCATTCCAGCAGGATAAACAAGGTATATTCTATTCTATTCTATTCTATTAATGGCGGGATTCTCACACTGTGAGCTCTTCCATCTAACCGACGATCGCCAACAGGATAAATCTGTCGGCGGGATAGAAAAATAGGGGAAAGAAGAGAGGGGAAAAGATGAAGGAATAATAATGGAATATGAATTACTATGGGGTGGACTCTGAAAATTTGCAGCACCCCCCCTCCCCCCCCCGTTACATCACAGTTTGGACTCTT
>NW_007379464.1:0-18968 GCF_000475195.1 Diaphorina citri
ATGATTTCTCCTATATTCATGCTAATGTCCAAGTTGTTGTACATATTATTGAAGTTGGACATTGCAATTTCAAGTGGATTTGTTAATCTATTTTTGGGGATACTTGAGATTTTTTTATTTTCATTAATTCTGAGTTTGATATCAGGAACTCTTATGTTAATTTTAGAGAGTAACTCTGGGGAATCAATAAGATTTTTCAGTAATTTAAAGATGAATAGCACCCCTTGATTGTTTCTCCTCTCTTGAAGTGTTTTCATATTTAATTGTTCTAACAGTAGAGTAGAGAGTAGGCAATATTTTCCGGATAGGTAGGGTGGAAACCATTTTCTTTGTGGAAAAGATAGTGAATGAATCTCAATTGTAGTTTGACATTAATTGTAATTTTGACATTTATTAGTACCTATTATATTGTGGCTTTCTTAAGTTCTGGTAATCCTTATCTTTGAGAGGGAGATGTTGTAGGCGATGACGTCATAATTCATGACTCCCGCTTCGTTCGTTTGTGCGCGGGCGTTTCTGCCCATTTTGACGTCACAACTGTTTGAACTTCTTCATTAGAACTGTTGTAGGCGAGTTGGCCATTTTGAACTGATCTGATTTTGTACGGTGTGTTTTGTGTTATTAAATGTTTAAAAAATTAAAAAATAAAAGTTACTTGGTGTAGAAAATAAAAACCTTTTTCTGTTCTTATTGATAAGACCCAGCAGATACAATAACATGAAACTCAAGTTGTATACTTGGTGTAGAAAATAAAAACCTTTTTCTGTTCTTATTGATAAGACCCAGCAGATACAATAACATGAAACTCAAGTTGTATTTTTTTGAAGTGTTGTTTTTTGGTGTCAGAGGATGTTTTAGAATGTGCTTGAAGAGAAAATTTTCGTGTATTCTCTTAATTTGTTAAGAGACAAACATAAAGGGAAGACTCCCAGTGAAAGGAAAATGGGTCCGGATTCGATATTGAAATTTTCGTGTATTCTCTTAATTTGTTAAGAGACAAACATAAAGGGAAGACTCCCAGTGAAAGGAAAATGGGTCCGGATTCGATATTACCGACCTTTTCTTTTCTTAAACTACAAAAGGATTTTCCAGTTTTCCACGAGTGTTACCGCCCCATCAGAGGGTACGGCGCGAATGAAATGCAAGTGTTAAAGCGCCTTAAATTAAAATTAAAGCGCACACTCCAATAAGGCAGGTATGGAGGTGTACACTGATTATCACAGGGTAACGATGTTGGGCGCCTGTCTCCTACAGGCCAATATTGATATTTGTAAGGCAGTGATGGAATATTTACCCCGATTGAAGGATGTGTACCCCAATTTCACCAGGGTAACGATATCTGGCGTACTCGAAACTTTCAAGATATTAAACAACCAATATCTAAGATTAGACTGTTTAATAGTGGCTAACTCGCCAGCTATGGGTTCCCGATCTTGTGGTCAATCAGTTTTGGAATTAATAAAGTCAGTCGAATATTTGCACTTGACCAAACTGCACAGAAGTTTTCTCTCGCTATTTTAAACCCACTAAACATGGTGGCAGCGGTAAAACCGTTTTCCTGTGTCTAACTTTTCATGTTTGCTCTTAGTCCTTCTGTTACTACGATGCCGAACAATATGCATGTATGCCAACTGCACAGAAGTTTTCTCTCGCTATTTTGAATCTACAACCTTGATGAAACCTGTACTTCCACTGTTCAAAAGCCTCCAAAGGTTGTAGCTGAAAAGGGAATAAGCCAGGTCAACACGGCAACCAGACAGCCACAATGAGGAAAATCAGACTTAATGAATCAATGGAGATTTTAAGTCACGTTTTTGTTGTGAGTCGGAGTACCATCTCCAGAACAATAAAAAAAACCTTGTGGGCTTAATGGCAGGCTTCATTAAGGCATTTATTGAATGGGCAGAACCCACTATTATTACCTCTAATTTACCTCTGGCCTTCAGGGCCAACTATTACAAAGTTCAAAGCATTATTGACTGTTTTGAAATTGAAATTCAAAAGCCCACCAAACCATCCTTTCAAGCTCTCAGTTGGTCAGAGTACAAAAAGGCCAACACTCTGAAATGATCTCTTGGATCCGAATGATAGGTTTGCCAAAATACGCCCATTACTAGACATGGTGAATGAAAGATTTGTTGATTTCAGGCCACATGCCCAACATCAATGTCCTTGGACACATATTCTAACACTCCTTTGTAATACTCAGACTGCTGGAGGGCATACGACTACTCTCAAGACATCAGACAATTACCAGGAGAGTAATAAAGCTCCTTGAAAAAGCACAGTAACACACCTTCCCTTCATAAATCCGTACAGCATCACCATGGACCAGTATTTGAACACTCCCTTGTCAGACTGTTGGAGAGCATACAACTATTCACAAGATATCAGACAATGTACATAAGAATAATGCGAGCTCTTGGAAAAAGTACAATTATACCCCTACCCTTTATAAATCCATACAGATTCATTCAAATATAGGTTTATTCCAGGGGTTCAATGTCCTTGGACACATATTTGAACATTCCCTTCTCTCAGTCAGACTGTTGGAGAGCATACAACTATTCACAAGATATCAGACAATGTACATAAGAGTAGTGCGAGCTCTTGGAAAAAGTACAATTATACCACCTAGAGGAAACAGGAAAGCTCGAAAAGCACACAGAATGCTCTATTCTTCTCTCAGACGATATCACCGACTGCACGAAATTCGTACAGTTCAGACAGACCCATTCAAATATAAGTTTGTTCCAAGCAAGGGTTCAAATGTTATTTGTTATTTACCTATTTGTTATTTAAACCAGTGTTTCTTAATTGGTGTTCCGCGAGCTGACGGCAAGGGTTCCGCGAGATATTTTGGAAAAATCATACACTAGATAAAATGCAGTTTCAAAACGACCATCTCAGACTAGGTATTTCATCTTACACAGCTTTTTTTAGAGGTTTACATCTAAGGTCTCATCGTCCCGAAATCGAAGAGAGAAGAATGACAGGATAGGAGGAAAGCCAGACGTTCCGAGAACAAACTTTAGGATAAAATTCTGTTCAGGATAAAATTCGCCCCGGGCGGGAATCAAACCCGCTCCTGATATGCACATCCAACTATCTGGTATTACACCCGATTTGACAACAGTCATGAAAAAAAGCATGCAGAAATACCACTCTTCCCATAGTAATAAATAAAAATAAAATGTTGTTATAAGTCAATTGGGTATCAGTTGTCATCCGAGAAGTTTGTGAGTTTCATAATGTTCGAAAACAGACCAAAATAATCATTCTAACAGTTAGGTGCTAGAGAACTCCTCCGGCGTTAACCTCACAGAGTGTTTCTTTGTGAGAATAAAGGAGAATTTCTTTAATTTTTAGTGAGAAAGGGGGGCTCTGATGCTTTTTACATTTTTGTATGAGTCCATACTATGTATTTTACAACAGTTGTTATTGGAATAGGAAATACTAACATATGCGTAAAATTTTACCAAAGTTGTGTAGGAAACAATCCGCCTTTATGCGTACAATTTTACAAGTTTTTGGAAATATCAATCTTGAAAGTTCAGGGTTCCGCAAAGATGTTCACCTTTTGAAAAGGGTTCCGCGGGCCAAACTAATTAAGAAACACTGATTTAAACTGACTCCAGAGAAAACAAGAAAGCTAGAAGAAATATTGAAAATCACAGAATTCTCTATTCTTCAGACAGACCCATTCAAATATAAGTTTGTTCCTTCTTCTTCGACTGGGCCTACAGATCACAAAACTTCTACCTACATTGAAAGAAAATGGACAGTAGGGCTTGGGATTATTTCAGCAAATCCGATAGTGGAAATCATGCCACATACCAAATTTGTGGCATCACTATGCAGAATAAAAACTCAACAGGAGTTCTAATTTCATTTTGAGAAGATACACCCCCGTATGTATGAAATCTTAAGATAAACTTAAGTTTAACTTGAAATGAAAATCTTGCCAAATTTCATGAAATCTAGCCAGTTATCTCAAGAAATGACATGAAATTGGCAACATTGTTCGTCTTAAGTTAAACTTAAGTTTATCTTTAGATTTCATACATACGGGGGACAGAAATTACCATGCAAATTCATTAAATCAAATACCATGCAAATTATTGATTTTTCAAGAACAAACTTATATCATTAGAAAATATAATTGATTAATAAACAATAGTTTACCTACATGTACTATTATTATCTGATAAGATCCTAGATTAAGTTATTCTAGATTAATTCTATGTACCTATCTTAAAAAATAAACATGGGGTTACCCCCGTTAATTTGTAAAAATATTAAAAAAAAATCATTAAATCAAATGTAAGTTTATTTCAAGGGTCCAATGTCCTTGGACAATGGACACATATTCCAACACTCCCCATCACAGTC
Source organism: Diaphorina citri (assembly GCF_000475195.1). NCBI lineage: Eukaryota > Metazoa > Arthropoda > Insecta > Hemiptera > Psyllidae > Diaphorina > Diaphorina citri. The sequence goes on from NW_007379464.1 coordinate 4,393, forward strand.
AGACTGTTGGAAAGCATACAACTGGTCTCAAGATATGAGACATTTACCAGGAGAGTCTCTGGCAAACACTAGGGATCAGGGGAAAAATTAATGGTTTGACCAACTTCATTCAAAACCCATGTGTGCCTTCAAGAAACCTTTATGCACTGAGTGACGCAGTTTATATTTTTAAATGTATCAGGAACAACTTTTTCTTGAATACTATCAAGTATGAAGGAGAAGCGGTTTTGTTTAAGTTTTACCGTGATGTTCATGAGCTTGACCAGTTCAATAATAACTTGAAAATTTGTCCAAAATTGACTGAAACCCACTTGAAGCCAAACTCCTTCCAGAAAATGAATGCAAGGTTCGCGTTTCAGTTGTTCAGTAAGTCTGTTGCTGAGGGAGTTCGTGTGTATCGGACATTGTAGATCCTGAGCGCTTCAAAGGCTCAGAGATGACTGAAATGAAAAGTTCACCCGAGACCTACCATCTAGCACACAGAACTTGTTCGAAGCACTAAACCAAATGGTAGAGTGTGAAGACGAAGAAGAGGAATATGCAGAGGAGGAAGAAAGAATAATAGTTCAAAGAGTGGCTCAAAATGAAGAGGAACAGGAGGAAGCCGTCGATGATCCTGGCGATCCACTCCGGATCCAGTCAATCCTAGAGGACAGAAAGCGGCTATTGCAAATGCTGAAGATGGATGTCAGATGGACTGATTATGTTGGTCGCCATCAAGATTTTCCATTCGACGGTAACTCTGGAGTCCAAGTGCAATTAGAAAATACAGTTTCAATAATAGAAGCATTTGAACAGATTCTAGATCAGAGGTTTTCAAACTGGGGGGCGCCCCCCTGGGGTGGGGCATGGAGACAAATCAGGGGGGGGCGCGGGCTTTTCCTATAAAAAAATCAAATTTATACCAAAGTTGCCTACCAGGTACTTAGTGTCCAAGTCTAGTATCTTGAGATACGTCAAGCGTAATCGTGCGCTATCAACGGTCCAACCAAGAATAATGGTTTTATTTTCCAGCATGACAATGATCCTAAGCACACCTCCAAACTATGCAAAGGATTTTTGGCCTCTCAAAAACAACAGAGTGTCCTCAAAGTAATGGAATGGCCTCCACAATCACCAGACTGTAATCCCATAGAACTTTTATGTGACCATTTGGACAGACAAGTTCGAAAGTCATGCCCAACATCCCAGAGTAACCTTATGAGGATTTTACGTAGGGGATTTGGACAGACAAGTTCGAAAGTCATGCCCAACATCCCAGAGTGACCTTATGAGGATTTTACGTAGGGGATCAAACTAAGCCTTCCAGTCAATTTAGTTATTCATACTTTGGCTGAAGTATTTGAAGACTTCAATAGCAATAATGTCGCGACAATACACGTACACAGATGCTCTGGCCAGGCTTAACCCAAACTAAGCCTTCCAGTCAATTTAGTTATTCATACTTTGGCTGAAGTATTTGAAGACTTCAATAGCAATAATGTCGCGACAATACACATACACAGATGCTCTGGCCAGGCTTAACTTGGCTGGGACAGAGGAAGACCAGCGTGTGTTCAATATGGCTGGACAAACCCCACAAGACCTCATGGGACATGAGCTCTCTGGAGATTACACCATTCTGGGTATAACACCCAATGACTTCATAAATGAGAGAGCTGGTGTCTCATTTGATTATGGGAAGATGAAAACTGACTTCTTCAAAATATGTCCAGACTTTGGTTCAGAGATGACTGAGAATCAACCGACTATGGAGTTGGAATTCTGCAGTAAGATCCTCTATGAAGTAGGGCCGGAGTCGAGAAAGGTTGGACAGACTAAGAGAGACAAGGTTTGGAAATTTAGATTTCCAAGGGCAGTAAGATCCTCTATGAAGTAGGGCCGGAGTCGAGAAAGGTTGGACAGACTAAGAGAGACAAGGTTTGGAAATTTAGATTTCCAAGGGCAATCTCTACCGGCAGTGTTAGATCTTTGGGAGTGACTGCAGCATATGTTAAACATCTACCTCATAGAAGGGAAGACCAGAGACAGCCCGTTGTCAATTGAACAAAAGAATAAAGCGTGAGAGAACATATTTGAGTGAGTCCTATGGCAAATACCACTTTGATGTTCTAGGAACAAGCTCTGTTTATAAATTGTACCTACAAATAAAATAAAGTGAAAAATACAAAGAAACAGAAACTTTTGATATTTCGCAGAGATTTAGGTATCGTATAGGAAGCGCTCTACTTTCTTCCCTCTCCGTCTTGCTTCCAGCTTAGTTCCAAATTGACCAAATTCCACTGTCTTCTCTCTCTCGCGCGTAGGTAGGTATCCCCCCTGCCCCTCTCCCACGGCATGGTATCGCTAGGCCTCCTAAGGTAACGAGATGGAGCAGAGTTGGGACAAAGTTTAACAAAAGTTACGGGGTGGCTCCTGTACGTGTATACAGGGAGGTACCACGTTACAATTTTTACAATAGAAGGTGACCCAAACGTCTGGTTGGGGGACTTTAAAGAGGGAAGGGAGGATATGTGTGAAATTTCGCTCTACACATAAACACAACATTTTCACTTTCAAATTTTCTGTGTATGTACAAACATTAGGGGGATGAAAGCACCTCCCCTGATAATATTTCCGTATGAAAGGATTCCTCAAGATGTTGTATTCTCGATCCCCAAATCCTGGGGTGTTGGAAAATCCATAAGTGGGTGGATGACCGCAGAAGTGTTCTTTGAATATATATCAAACGTATTCACTCCATGGCTCAAGAAAGAAGAAGTACACTTTCCCATACTTTTCTTTGTTGAAGAGGTTAATGATCTATTAACCCTAGTGGAGGAGAACATCTACCTCATAGAAGGGAAGACCAGAGACAGCCCGTTGTCAATTGAACAAAAGAATAAAGCGTGAGAGAACATATTTGAGTGAGTCCTATGGCAAATACCACTTTGATGTTCTAGGAACAAGCTCTGTTTATAAATTGTACCTACAAATAAAATAAAGTGAAAAATATTAACTAAACAATGTTTAATCTACAGTTTTTTTTTACAATAGAAGGTGACCCAAACGTCTGCTTGGGGGACTTTAAAGAGGGAAGGGAGGATATATTATGTGTGAAATTTCGCTCTACACATAAACACAACATTTTCACTTTCAAATTTTCTGTGTATGTACAAACATTAGGGGGATGGAAACAGGCCCAGATATTCTTTCTGGGCGTCCATGGGGTTTTCAAACCCCCAATCCTTCCAACTCTGTGAGGGTGTTATGCCTATCTCACGGATGTGGAAAGCAAACAAGCTATTGTAAATACACACTCATCTCCTAGCAAAAAGGCCTAATTAAAACAAATTAGTCTGTTTTGTTGAGGTGAGGTGAGTTGAAGTGATCCAGGTGAGTTTTTGTAATCCCATCCTCGTCGCCAGAATCCCAATCATGAGCAACTTTTAGAAGCATTAGAAAAGCACTTTGAGCCTTAAAAAGTACATCGTCATGGCTCAGTTCAATTTTTTTCAATCAATCAAAAACATGATGAGTCATTCCAGAACTTCTATGCGACACTTCGGAGATTAGCCAAGGATTGTGAGTTTGGGGAGCAAGAAGAAAATATCGTGAAGTCGAGAATAATATTAGGACTGAAGGACAGAGAGCTACAACAGAGGTTATTACAAAATGCAGATGACCGGCTTGACGATATAGTTAACCATTGTAAATGTGCAGAGGAGGCTATGAGCAACCAGCAGCAAAGATAAAAAAAACAAAGAAAAAGATGAAGTCTCGAGAATTCTAGGCAAAACCAAAACCTACCCATCAAAGGCCACCTCAACAAAACATAGTCTAAATAGGTGAGTTGAAGTGATCCAGGTGAGTTTTTGTAATCCCATCCTCGTCGCCAGAATCCCAATCATGAGCAACTTTTAGAAGCATTAGAGAAGCACTTTGAGCCTAAAAAGAACATCGTCATGGCCCAATTCATTTTTTTTTTTTTCTTCAATCAATCAAAAACACGATGAGTCATTCCAGAACTTCTATGCGACACTTTGGAGATTAGCCAAGGATTGTGAGTTTGGGGAGCAAGAAGAAAATATCATGAAGTCGAGAATAATATTAGGACTGAAGGACAGAGAGCTACAACAGACGTTATTACAAAATGCAGATGACCGGCTTGACGATATAGTCAACCATTGTAAAGGTGCAGAGGATAGGGTTACAGCAGCAGCACGCAGAGGCTTTTTCTATTGATTTGATCTATTGTTATATTTCTTTAATGATATATGAGTATCGTATAACCCTGAGCAAGTCAAGTGAAATCTACAAAGCAACATTTATTTGTCTGAATAGAGCAACTTCATACGTTAATTACAACGTCTGTGGCTGTGGACAAGTCTATCCTAAGTATAGACCTGTAAGTCGGGAAGAAGGTGTTTACTGTGTATATTTTGAACCTATCAACAGGCGCCAAGATCTATTTGAAACATACATAGATACAACAGCTGATAGTTCATTTGCATTTTGTGAGCAAATAGCTACCAAACTAAGCTAACCTGAACCCCTTACATTTCCCCTGATCCCCTACTCTAGTTTTGGTAGTAGGGGGTCAAGGGGAGGTTTCTTCGGACCTAGATTTTCGTCAGAGCTCATTCTCTCTTCTGCTTTCAGATTGGAAGGTTCTCTCATTCTCTGCTCCCTCTCTGTGATATCTCCCTATTTCAATCTAGTTTTTCGGAAAACAAGAATTCCCAGTAGAGTATTTAAGATTACCAAGGTGTCTTTCCTATGGAATTTTTCACGAGGAATCGATTGGTGTACACATCAACTCTTGATTAGTGAGTAGAGTATTTAAGATTACCAAGGTGTCTTTCCTATGGAATTTTTCACGAGGAATCGATTGGTGTACACATCAACTCTTGATTAGTGTGACTTCACACACATGACATCAGCTGACTGAATATAAACAAAACAAAATTCATTTGAAATCAAGCAGTTGGAGAGGAAGGTATGTTTTCACATTTTCTTTAATAATTTTGTTAAGAAACCAGTGTTCTAAAATAGTAATTATTTTAACATGTGTTGTAGGCGATGACGTCATAATTAATGAACTATCAAAGAAAGGCAAGGAGGTACAAGTGGCACATCTTCGCTTGACCTTTGATGAAAAATTGAATGATATTATGCCACCGAACTATCAAAGAAAGGCAAGGAGGTACAAGTGGCACATCTTCGCTTGACCTTTGATGAAACATTGAATGATATTATAATGGTTGCTCAAAATGAACGAAAGTGGTTTTCCAGTAACCAAAGAAGTTTTGATAGATAATGTTTCTAAACTGGTGAAAAAACTCAACAATGGTTGCTCAAAATGAACGAAAGTGGTTTTCCAGTAACCAAAGAAGTTTTGATAGATAATGTTTCTAAACTGGTGAAAAAACTCAACGGACCAAACCCATTCAATAATGGAATTCTTGGGAGAACTTGGTACCAAAACTTCATGACCAGACATCCTGAACTTTCAGCAAGAACTCCTCAAAATTTAACTCAGTCTAGAGGAAATGTATCAAAAGAAAATTTAAAACAGTGGCACGGAGAGATAATACAGTTTCTGGAACAAAATGACCTGATGGAAGCTATCAATGATCCAATCAGAGTCTTCAATGCAGATGAGGCTGCATGTTTCTTGTCCCCCAAAGGACAGAAAGTGCTTGTGAGAGATAATACAGTTTCTGGAACAAAATGACCTGATGGAAGCTATCAATGATCCAATCAGAGTCTTCAATGCAGATGAGGCTGCATGTGTCTTGTCCCCCAAAGGACAGAAAGTGCTTGTACCCAGGGGATCAAAAAATGTCTACAGTCTCATTAACAATGACGAAAAAGACTGTAGATAATACAGTTTCTGGAACAAAATGACCTGATGGAAGCTATCAATGATCCAATCAGAGTCTTCAATGCAGATGAGGCTGCATGTTTATTGTCCCCAGGGGATCAAAAAATGTCTACAGTCTCATTAACAATGACGAAAAAGACTGTCTAACTGTTCTGCTGAATGCCAACGGAGCAGGTATGATAGCACCTCCCCTGATAATATTTCCGTATGAAAGGATTCCTCAAGATGTTGTATTCTCGATCCCCAAATCCTGGGGTGTTGGAAAATCCACAAGTGGGTGGATGACCGCAGAAGTGTTCTTTGAATATATGTATATCAAACGTGTTCACTCCATGGCTCAAGAAAGAAGAAGTACACTTCCCCATACTTTTCTAAGATGTTGTATTCTCGATCCCCAAATCCTGGGGTGTTGGAAAATCCACAAGTGGGTGGATGACCGCAGAAGTGTTCTTTGAATATATATCAAACGTGTTCACTCCATGGCTCAAGAAAGAAGAAAAACACTTCCCCATACTTTTCTTTGTTGAAGAGGTTAATGATCTATTAACCCTAGTGGAGGAGAACATCTACCTCATAGAAGGGAAGACCAGAGACAGCCCATTGTCAATTGAACAAAAGAATAAAGCGTGAGAGAACATATTTGAGTGAGGCCTATAGCAAATACCACTTTGATGTTCTAGGAACAAGCTCTGTTTATAAATTGTACCTAGAAATAAAATAATGTGAAAAGTATTAACTAAACAATGTTTTTTTTTATTTTTTAAAGATGAGTGTTTCACCGCCGTTTTTACCGTTTTTTTTTCGTAGCGATGAAACAACTGCTACATTGGACGCTTGTGGCCTGTGTCGTAGCATGCCCATCCCGTAGTATGCCTCTCATCAGATGGGCGAGAAGAGACACAATACTTCCCATTTAGGTGCTGGGTCAACACGAGAACACCAGAAAGTAACCCGGTGAAATATTTGCAATCGAAATGTTTAATCTACAGTTTTTTTTTTACAATAGAAGGTGACCCAAACGTCTGCTTGGGGGGCCTTTAAAGAGGGAAGGGAGGATATGTGTGAAATTTCGCTCTACACATAAACACAACATTTTCACTTTCAAATTTTCTGTGTATGTACAAAACAAACATTAGGGGGTGAACACAGGCCAGATATTCTTTCTGGGCGTCCAAGGGGTTTTCAAACCCCCAATCCTTCCAACACTGTGAGGGTGTTATGCCTATCTCACGGATGTGGAAAGCAAACAAGCTATTGTAAATACACACTCATCTCCTAGCAAAAAGGCCTAATTAAAACAAATTAGTCTGTTTTGTTGAGGTGAGGTGAGTTGAAGTGATCCAGGTGAGTTTTTGTAATCCCATCCTCGTCGCCAGAATCCCAATCATGAGCAACTTTTAGAAGCATTAGAAAAGCACTTTGAGCCTAAAAAGAACATCGTCATGGCCCAATTCATTTTTTTTTTTTTTTTTTTTTCAATCAATCAAAAACATGATGAGTCATTCCAGAACTTCTATGCGACACTTCGGAGATTAGCCAAGGATTGTGAGTTTGGGGAGCAAGAAGAAAATATCATGAAGTCAAGAATAATATTAGGACTGAAGGACAGAGAGCTACAACAGACGTTATTACAAAATGCAGATGACCGGCTGGACGATATAGTCAACCATTGTAAATGTGCAGAGGAGGCTATGAGCAACCAGCAGCAAAGATAAAAAAAACAAAGAAAAAGATGAAGTCTCGAGAATTCTAGGCAAAACCAAAACCTACCCATCAAAGGCCACCTCAACAAAACATAGTCTAAATCGGCATGATTACCTTGACGGTAATATTACTTGTGGTGGCGTGTGCACATTCGTACAATACTTGTCATTCAAAAGAGTTACACATTTCTGTTGGGTTAAATCAAAATCCCGCTTTTAAAAATAATTAGTACCAATTTTCACCACTGTGGTGGCAGCACCTCCTGAGGGCTTTTTGTTTTTGTTTTGATTTGGAATGTTTTGAAAAAAATTTATTTATTTATTTATTTATTAAAAATCCCAGATGGGATAGTTTACAATACAATTCAGTAAAATACAATTAAGTGAATTTGGAGCTTATAATATAACTAAAATTACCTATGTAGTCAAGGTACTGACTACCTAGCTAGATATTACATTTTAATCTTTTTATGATTTCCCCTATATTCATTAGACTGGCCCTTATTTTCGAAGTATTAAAAAGTAATGATTATCACTCGATTTATGGTTCCTTTTGGTCTAAAAAAAATTGCTAAAAAGTTTCAGCTCGATCGGACATCGCTGTAGACATGCTCAACGGCCTTAAAGTTTTCCGTCACTTAGGGTTGCCAACCGTACGTTATTTCCCGGAACAATCCGTATTTTTGTCAAAAATCAAATGTTCCGCCGGAACACACCTTTGTTCCGGTTTTTTCCAAATCTATGGAAAATACGGGAACTGACTAATAAACAGAAAAAAATACAAAAAAAAGTTGAAAAAGATAGGTAGGTACGTACGAAAAACAAAAAAACCCGCGAGTCAAGTAGGTAGTGTAGTGTAGGTAGTAACGTACTAGTACGAATGTATAACGTACAGCGTACAGGGGCATGAGAATGCATGCCTTTGTTCCGGGTAAAAATCGGGAAATCCGTATTTTTTCACCATTTTGCTAGTTTGTTCCGTATATGCCGAAAAAAAAGTTGGCAACCCTAGTTAGCACCTTTAAGATAAATCAGGTGTATAACTATACTGCAACAGATAAGGTCATAAATCTATCTGTCAAACATGCCACGTTGCTTGCAATGGATGTGTTTGACAGATTGGTTGAGTATGCCTGCAGCAAACTTGGAAGGGACTTGCTCACACCTCTTGCTGGAGCTGTGTTCAGCTTGGATTGCATTGACCTTATCTGTCTATTGACAGAACATGATAGAATCAAAGTCCTTCAGACAATCAATGCCAGTGCCACATCTGGAGGACATGTGCTAGCACACTCAGATGCTTCAGTGGCACTAGTAATTGCATGTTCCAACACATCCCAACTTGTGGCAAAAGGAAAAAAGGATGTGCGTGATTCGATCCTCTTGAAAACTGCTAAACAGTATACAGCAGCAAAAAAAGAATTTGATGAACAAAAGTTCACAATTTACTGCATTTGTGCCACTGGTGGTCTACCATCAAACATGAAGCCATCAAAAATCCTAAAGATGTACAAGAAGTCTGCCACAGTTGATGTAGGCCCAATAAAGGCCGATGTCATACATGAGGCAGTTACAGCTAGTGCCCTTGAGGTAAGGGTTCAGGAAAGAAGAAATGACACAGTGATGTCATATGTAGAGAAGGAAGGTGGCATGACACATATTGCCATGATGCCCATTTCCAGAAGAGAGCACTGGATAAACAACTTGATGAGATCATTTGGTTACAAAAGTGGACCAAGGCCTGGGACATCTGCAGCAGATGATGGTGCTGATGGTGATGATGAGTCAGATGTAGAATGAGCTCACATCAAGTGATGTATATTTTGTAAATACTTTTAATGTTATCAATTTATTGTTTGTTCAAATTTTCATGTTTTGTTAATATGTAATTACTTTATTTGTATAGATGTTTAGTTTTAGTTGCGGCATGATGAGGCAATTGGCATGTTGTTAATTTTTAATTGAATCTAGTTCATGTTGGTTGCCTCAGCATGTTGCTTAAAAAAAAAAAAAATTGTAAGGAGGTTTCCCTTGCTACACGAGCCGGGCCGTCCGACGGGAACAAATGGGACGCTGGGGACTATCTCTTCAGGAGAAGAAACTACTAAAAGGAGAACGCACGATTTGACACAACAATATGTATTCACCATGAAATTGGGAAAATATATTTAAATACAAAGAAACAGAAACTTTTGATATTTCGCAGAGATTTAGGTATCGTATAGGAAGCGCTCTAATTTCTTCCCTCTCCGTCTTGCTTCGAGCTTAGTTCCAAATTGACCAAATTCCACTGTCTTCTCTCTCTCGCGCGGTAGGTATCCCCCCTGCCCCTCTCCCACGGCATGGTATCGCTAGGCCTCCTGAGGTAACGAGATGGAGCAGAGTTGGGACAAAGTTTAACAAAAGTTACGGCGTGGAGGTACCACGTTACACTCCATAGGCCGAAACCCGGATTTTTATCCACTTTCCTTTTCATTTCTATTAATTTATTATTCATGCTTTTTCAAGGCGGGCCTATTTGGAAGATATTAAATAATCCAACATTAAGCACCTACATATATAATCCGAGCTTATAATATAACTAAAATTACCTATGTAGTCAAGGTACTGACTACCTAGCTAGATATTACATTTTAATCTTTTTATGATTTCCCCTATATTCATGTTAATGTCCAAGTTGTTGTACATATTATTGAAGTTGGACATTGCAATTTCAAGTGGATTTGTTAATCTATTTTTGGGGATACTTGAGATTTTTTTATTTTCATTAATTCTGAGTTTGATATCAGGAACTCTTATGTTAATTTTAGAGAGTAACTCTGGGGAATCAATAAGATTTTTCAGTAATTTAAAGATGAATAGAACCCCTTGATTGTTTCTCCTCTCTTGAAGTGTTTTCATATTTAATTGTTCTAACAGTAGAGAGTAGGCAATATTTTCCGGATAGGTAGGGTGGAAACCATTTTCTTTGTGGAAAAGATAGTGAATGAATCTCATTTGAACTCGTTCTAGGTTTTTGATCTGTAATTTGGTTGTAGGATTCCACACTACCGCACCGAATTCAAGTTTAGATCTAATTAATGATGAGTATAATAAAATAATAGTATCTATATCTTTCATATGTATACAATTTCTTTTTATCAGACCTATCCTCTTATAACATGCGTTTATTATTGAATTGATGTGTGAATTGAATTCTCCATTGGATTGAAATATTATTCCTAGGTCTTTTTTCTGGGTAACTTCTTGAAGTTCTTGTCCAGCTATTCTGTACTTAAATTTTATTTTGGTTTTGGAACGTGTGAAAGTCATTATTTCACATTTTTTTATATTGAAGGAAAGACCGTTATTACATGCCCATTGTTGGACTGAGTTTATATCTTTTTGCAATAATTCACAGTCTCCTTTGTTCGTAATCGTTTTATAGATTTTTAAGTCATCGGCAAAGATAAGGAATTTAGAATATTTCAATTGGCTTTTTATTCTATTCTAAAAATAGCCCCGCTAAAATTAATGTGCTTTTGTAAAACGTAGAAGAAAGTTGAAAAATAAAAAGCTATCATTCAAAGTTTAAATTTCCCGAATAAAAGCTCTTTTTCATTGACTAGAAAGCTCTCAAATCGCAACAATTTCCAGTATTTCTACAAATACTCGCTCACCGATATCGTCCGCCCCGATCCCTATTTACTTGAAAAGCCTCTACACAAAGATCTAACCCGAGAGGGTGGCTGCGCCTTGCTTATAAGTAACCCCTGTATACTTTATTCTTAGGTATGCAATTTCGCATACCATAAAATGTAAACATAATTTTTGATAAATAAAGTGAGGTTAGATCTTTTTTTTCTCTCACCCTGAGCAACATAGAAAATTGTGTCCGACCTTTTCTTTTCTTAAACTACAAAAGGATTTTCCAGTTTTCCACGAGTGTTACCGCCCCATCAGAGGGTACGGCGCGAATGAAACGCAAGTGTTAAGGCGCCTTAAATTAAAATTAAAGCGCGTACTCGAAACTTTCAAGATATTAAACAACCAATATCTAAGATTAGACTGTTTAATAGTGGCTAACTCGCCAGCTATGGGTTCCTGATCTTGTGGTCAATCAGTTTTGGAATTAATAAAGTCAGTCGAATATTTGCAATCGACCAAACTGCACAGAAGTTTTCTCTCGCTATTTTAAACCCACTAAACATGGTGGCAGCGGTAAAACCGTTTTTCCGTGTCTAACTTTTCATGTTTGCTCTTAGTCCTTCTGTTACTACGATGCCGAACAATATGCATGTATGCCAAACTGCACAGAAGTTTTCTCTCGCTATTTTAAACCCACTAAACATAGACACCATGTTCGAACTCGATAACAACACTCATCTACGAGGACATTCCAAGAAACTCAGAACTCACTGTAGGGTATTCTGATGTGCATGAGTTCTAGCCAGATCGTCCAATATCATTTTCAATTGAACATGGCCAAATATCGATCTATTGAGTCAGTCTTATGACAGATTTTTCAACTTGTAAAATGTTCTCTTCCAAAATAAAATTGACATTATTTGAGATCAAAATTCACCGTGTATGATCTTACACTCACAACCTGCAAAGATCAAACTTCATATCGAATCGAGTCTTCGAGGAATGGAATCAACTGCCTGAACATGTTGTCAATGCCATCACTACGAATCAGTTCAAGAACCTGCTTGACCATCGTAGACATTTGTAAACCATCAAATTGTTGAAACACGGGACGGAGCCTCATTGGACTTGTCCAGATGCTCTGGAAACCTCTAAGTAATACACATTGTGGGTGAACATAGCCTAGCGGACCTTGCGGAGCAGAGCCAGTCTGAGACAAGCCATGGATGTGAACTTGGCCAGGATTGGATAGAACGTGGCTAACGTTGGGATTGGATTGAGGAACTTCGCCAGAAGTGGGTTGTGGGTGAACATAGGTTCGCGGAGGAGAGCTAGGCTGAGGTTGGCTTAATTCGAAGGCATTTGATAGTGCTACTTTTGCGAAGTGGGAGAAACGCAAGGTGCTTGGTTGTTTTTTTCACTCACCTGACACTTCGTCAATGTTGGGGTGGTACATCTTGTTCATGAACCCGATGGAGGGGGATTTAAAAGGGTAGTGTTCGGGTAGGTGCACCCTCACCTTCCACACACCTCCATAATAAAATACGGCTTAATTCGAAGGCATTTGATAGTGCTACTTTTGCGAAGTGGGAGAAACGCAAGGTGCTTGGTTGTTTTTTTCACTCACCTGACACTTCGTCAATGTTGGGGTGGTACATCTTGTTCATGAACCCGATGGAGGGGGATTTAAAAGGGTAGTGTTCGGGTAGGTGCACCCTCACCTTCCACACACCTCCATAATAAAATACGGCTTAATTCGAAGGCATTTGATAGTGCTACTTTTGCGAAGTGGGAGAAACGCAAGGTGCTTGGTTGTTTTTTTCACTCACCTGACACTTCGTCAATGTTGGGGTGGTACATCTTGTTCATGAACCCGATGGAGGGGGATTTAAAAGGGTAGTGTTCGGGTAGGTGCACCCTCACCTTCCACACGCCTCCCTCATAGGGGGTGTCACGGGGGCCGAAGAACTTCACGCAGAACTCCTTCAGGCCTTTCAATGTGGTGCCTTCATGCTTGCTCTCGATCAGTTTAATCACGTCAATGTTCATCCGTCGGTTGCCAGCGCTCGCTGACGACATGTTGAGAGTGTAGGAAGTGGATGGGTGACTTGTTCGGTCAAAATCGGACTTGGGGTGTCGAAAATCCGGGGATTGGTGACGATTTGCGATCCGGGAATCGGCAAGTGATCGGTATGTCGGATCAAGTGATTGGAGATTGTGGTGTATTTTGATAGCTACACACAGTATTACAAAACAACCACCCAGTAACATTGTCACCTAGCAACCAAATCAACAACTGAAAAACTCTTCCCAGTTCTGAGACATCTTTCTAGCTGTACATAATTCTCTGTCCACTTTTCTCTTTCAATAAACCTTCTTCTTATCATACAAACCCTTCCCTTGTCCTTTGTTCAATCCTTTCTACAATTAAACGATACAATAGAGATCGGGTTATTGGAGGGTAACTCTATTGCCTTTTCTTGAAGATAATTTGGGTTTTCGTTGAAGAAAGTTGCCTCGAAAGGTTTCTCTCGTAAAATTTCCTATTTTCGAAGAATTGTGTCGAAATCCCTGCTTGGGGGTAAAGTACTAAAGTAATGTTCAGGGGAAGAGGGGGATTATTGGTAAACCCAACGCTGTTGGGTATTCACCTAAATTCAGCAATCTATCATCGAGTGTTTGGCTGTTCGGGAACCGGTGTGTACATCGTTGTATTTGTTATCGAATAATCTTTAAAGTACAAGAAAACAAAATTTTGCTAAGAGTATCTAAGGCCTGCCTGGTTCACAAAGTAAAAAAAAAAAAGATTTTGTTGTAAAGAGTGTCTAAAGCCTGGTTCAGAAATCACACATTTGCCCTGACTTATTACCTATTACATAATAATGTTTTAAGCTACGTTTTTCTTGTGGAATCTAAACCAAATTATCCATAAGAATCTAATTTCAGTAAAGGATTCTGTGATATAGTTTTGAAGAAGTTATACATTTGTGTTATTTCTGGAATTGGAATCTGGAGTTTTCCATAGAGTTCAGATTCCACAAGAAAATTAGCAATTATTTAGTTTCCAAAGGTAAAAAAAAGAAAAAAAAAAAATACATGCAATAAATAAAATTTTACTAATATGGAGACATCACAGGATAAGATTTGCTAGCTTTGAGAACTTGAGGTTTAAATAAATAAATGCCGTTTTTAAACCCCTTAATCCTTCAAAAAACCATGAAATAGGTGCCATGCCTATCTCTCACGGATAAGAAAAGTAAGTCATGGAAAAATTCAAAAGGTAATCTTCCCCTAAGAAGAACATTTAACTCAGAAATAAAACAGCCAACCTCAGTGGTGTAGTAGTTAGCGCGGTGGACTTCGGATCTGGAGGTTGGTGG
>NW_007379464.1:19374-52204 GCF_000475195.1 Diaphorina citri
CGACCTAGCACTTACAAGGCAGATGTATAACCCTCCAAACCAAGTAGGCTAGCTATTTGTGGTTAAGCAGAGCCTTTGTTCACATCTTTCTGTGGATATCACAGCATAACCAAGTGTCTCCTTTGCAATCAATTTCTATTTGGAAAATTTGCTATCAATTAAAAAAAAAAACTTCCGGGAATCGAACCTGGAATCTCCTCAGTGTGATACCCAATGTTTTAATGTTAACAAAACGAAGTTGATATCTACATACGCATACATATCAGATTATGTCTCTCCAGACTATCCTTCTTGACAAAAAACTTGTGACAATTATCACATTCAAACACTTCTCCGTCTCCTTTGTCTACTGTGCCCTGACGGATATGATGCATCATTTGGTGATTCCGAAGATGATCCTTACGGGCAAAACACCGGTTACAATGCTTGCAACTGAAATCAGAAAAGAAGTTGTTTGAGTGTAAAGCCTTGCATGGACACAGCATCTTAATTTTGGGAAGTGACTCTCGATTAGCATCAAGTAATTTTTTTTTGTAATTTTTCTGCTAGTAGTCGTGTTGGCATTGAGGTTACACAATTTTTTCACCCATTCCGGATGCAGAGTGCACACCTAATAGACACCATGTTGATGCAGCATAGGAAAGAAGAAAAACAGTTTCCTTCAAACTACAACCCTAGCTCTTCATGTCAGCTCTTCATTTACTCCAGCAGTAGGCTACTACTATTATTGTGGTCAAATTCTCAAATTATATTAAGGATAAAATTCCATACCTTGGCTGGGATTGAACGCAGGCCCTCCTGTTTACCAGGCGAGCGCCTTGACCACTACACCACCGAGGTTGGTTAAAATTGTAAATTCTTCTCCTTTTAATTTTACCATGGCAGTCTTTCCATTTTTTCCCCTTCTTTTTCGACTCATTTTAAAAGTCTGGAAAGAAGAAAAACAGTTTCCTTCAAACTACAATCCTAGCTCTTCATGTCAGCTAAAAAACAAGGCATGTAAAATAATAACAGTGCTTATTTATACTGCTCGCATAGGACTGAAAAACCACCTAGTAACATTGTCACCTAGCAACCAAATCAACAACTGAAAAACTCTTCCCAGTTCTGAGACATCTTTCTAGCTGTACATAATTCTCTGTCCACTTTTCTCTTTCAATAAACCTTCTTCTTAGCATACAAACCCTTCCCTTGTCCTTTGTTCAATCCTTTCTACAATTAAACGATACAATAGAGATCGGGTTATTGGAGGGTAACTCTATTCGGCTGGGATTGAACCCAGGCCCTCCTGTTTACCAGGCGAGCACCTTGACCACTACACCACCAAGGTAAGTAGGTTAAAATTGTAAATTCTTCTCCTTTTAATTTTACCATGGCAGTCTTTCCATTTTTTCCCCTTCTTTTTCGACTCATTTTAAAAGTCTTGTTTTCTTCTCTTCCTAAATCAATTAGCTCAGCTTACCTGTATGGCTTATATTGGAAATGTACATGGATATAGTGTCTCACAAGACCTTTCCGGTCTGCGTAGACCTTGCCGCATTTCTCACACTTGTCTGCCTTGATGTGTTTCAAATAGAGATGTTTGGATAGAGCTGAACGATCCTGTGGTTTTATTTTGGCTTTACAGAGGACACATTGCAGTCCCTGAGGAGAGAAAGGGTTAGTACTTATTAGGGGGGCCTTTTTTTTTTTTTTAAAGATGAGTGTTTCACCACCGTTTTTATTTCGTAGCAATGAAACAACTGCTACATTGGACGCTTGTGGTCTGTGTCGTAGCCGTAGCATGCCCATCCTGTAGTATGCCTCTCATCAGATGGGCGAGAAGAGACACAATACTTCCCATTTAGGTGCTGGGTCAACACAAGTCACTTTTCTCTTTCAATAAACCTTCTTCTTATCATACAAACCCTTCCCTTGTCCTTTGTTCAATCCTTGTGGCATATTTTGGATAGCTACACACAGTATTACAAAACAACCACCCAGTAACATTGTCACCTAGCAACCAAATCAACAACTGAAAAACTCTTCCCAGTTCCAGTATTACAAAACAACCGCCCAGTAACATTGTCACCTAGCAACCAAATCAACAACTGAAAAACTCTTCCCAGTTCTGAGACATCTTTCCAGCTGTACATAATTCTCTGTTCACTTTTCTCTTTCAATAAACCTTCTTCTTATCATACAAACCCTTCCCTTGTCCTTTGTTCAATCCTTTCTACAATTAAACGATACAATAGAGATCGGGTTATTGGAGGGTAACTCTATTGCCTTTTCTTGAAGATAATTTGGGTTTTCTTTGAAGAAAGTTGCCTCGAAAGGTTTCTCTCGTAAAATTTCCCATTTTCGAAGAATTGTGTCGAAATCCCTGCTTGGGGTAAAGTACTAAAGTAATGTTCAGGGGAAGAGGGGGATTTTAGTGGGTGTGGTGTACTGTTGTCATAGTAAACCCAACGCAGTTGAGTATTCACCTGAATTCAGCAATATATCGTCGAGTGTTTGGCTGTTCGGGAACCGGTGTGTACATCGTTGTATTTGTTATCGAATAATCTTTAAAGTACAAGAAAACAAGATTTTGCATTTTCTTTGAAGAAAGTTGCCTCGAAAGGTTTCTCTCGTAGAATTTCCTATTTTCGAAGAATTGTGTCGAAATCCCTGCTTGGGGGTAAAGTACTAAAGTAATGTTCGGGGGAAGAGGGGGATTATAGTGGGTGTGGTGCACTGTTGTCGTAGTAAACCCAACGCTGTTGGGTATTCACTTAAATTCTGCAATATATCATCGAGTGTTCGGGAACCGGTGTGTACATCGTTGTATTTGTTATCGAATAATCTTTAAAGTACAAGAAAACAAGATTTTGCTAAGAGTATCTAAGGCCTGCCTGGTTCACAAAGTAAAAAAAAAAAGATTTTGTTGTAGTGTAGAGTGTCTAAAGCCTGGTTCAGAAATCACACATTTGCCCTGACTTATTACCTATTACATAATAATGTTTTAAGCTACGGTTTTCTTGTGGAATCTAAACCGAATTATCCATGAGAATCTAATTTCAATAAAGGATTCTGTGATATAGTTTTGAAGTTATATATTTGTGTTATTTCTAGAATTGGAATCTGGAGTTTTCCATAGAGTTCAGATTCCACAAGAAAATTAGCAATTATTTAGTTTCCAAAGGTAAAAAGTAAAAAAAAAAAAAAAAAAAAAAAACAGCCCCCCCCCCCGTAAAATTTCCCATTTTCGAAGAATTGTGTCGAAATCCCTGCTTGGGGTAAAGTACTAAAGTAAGGGGAAGAGGGGGATTATAGTGGGTATGGTGCACTGTTGTCGTAGTAAACCCAACGCAGTTGGGTATTCACCTAAATTCAGCAATATATCATCGAGTGTTTGGCTGTTCGGGAACCGGTGTGTACATCGTTGTATTTGTTATCAAATAATCTTTAAAGTACAAGAAACACAAGATTTTGCTAAGAGTATCTAAGGCCTGCCTGGTTCACAAAGTAAAAAAAAAAAAATAAAGATTTTGTTGTAAAGAGTGTCTCAAGCCTGGTTCAGAAATCACACATTTGCCCTGACTTATTACCTATTACATAATAATGTTTTAAGCTACGTTTTTCTTGTGGAATCTAAACCAAATTATCCATAAGAATCTAATTTCAGTAAAGGATTCTGTGATATAGTTTTGAAGAAGTTATACATTTGTGTTATTTCTGGAATTGGAATCTGGAGTTTTCCATAGAGTTCAGATTCCACAAGAAAATTAGCAATTATTTAGTTTCCAAAGGTAAAAAAAAGAAAAAAAAAACAAATACATGCAATAAATAAAATTTTACTAATATGGAGACATCACAGGATAAGATTTGCTAGCTTTGAGAACTTGAGGTTTAAATAAATAAATAAATGCCGTTTTTAAACCCCTTAATCCTTCAAAAAACCACGAAATAGGTGCCATGCCTATTTCTCACGGTGAGAAAAGTAAGTCATGGAAAAATTCAAAAGGTCATTTTCCCCTAAGAAGACCATTTAACTCAGAAATAAAACAGCCAACCTCAGTGGTGTAGTAGTTAGCGCGGTGGACTTCGGATCTGGAGGTTGGTGGTTTGAGTCCCAACTGCCTGAACATGTTGTCAATGCCATCACTACGAATCAGTTCAAGAACCTGCTTGACCATCGTAGACATTTGTAAACCATCAAATTGTTGAAACACGGGACGGAGCCTCATTGGACTTGTCCAGATGCTCTGGAAACCTCTAAGTAATACACATTGTGGGTGAACATAGCCTAGCGGACCTTGCGGAGCAGAGCCAGTCTGAGACAAGCCATGGATGTGAACTTGGCCAGGATTGGATAGAAGGACCTTGCGGAGCAGAGCTAGTCTGAGACAAGCCATGGATGTGAACTTGGCCAGGATTGGATAGAACCTGGCTAACGTTGGGATTAGATTAAGGATAGGGAGGAAGGATAGGAATGGATTGGGTTTGGATTCGCTTGATTCTAGCTTGTCGGGGGTAGCGTACATCTGGATGTAGGAACGAACCTTCTTCTTATACTTGTCCGGTTTATGCAGATACATGGCGGCCGCATCCCCATTCACCGGATCAATGGGGTTCGGATAGGTGTGAGTAGCTGGGGTAGAAAACACTCGAATATATTGGACAGATCGTACAGCGGGGTCCACGCCTGATTAATCACATTGAGACAGACCGTGCCTGACCCTTCGCAAATGTTGGGGTGGTATATCTTGTTCATGAACCCGATGGAGGGGGATTTAAAAGGGTAGTTTTCGGGTAGGTGCACCCTCACCTTCCACACGCCTCCCTCATAGGGGGTGTCACGGGGGCCGAAGAGCTTCACGCAGAACTCGTTCAGGCCTTCCCTTCCAATATGGTAACCTCATGCTTGCTCTCGATCAGTTTAATCACGTCAATGTTCATCCGTCGGGTGCCAGCGCTCGGTGACGACATGCTGAGAGTGTAGGAAGTGGATGGGTGACTTGTTTGGTCAAAATCGGACTTGGGGTGTCGAAAATCCGGGGATTGGTGAGAACTCGTTCAGGCCTTCCAATATGGTAACCTCATGCTTGCTCTCGATCAGTTTAATCACGTCAATGTTCATCCGTCGGTTGCCAGCGCTCGCTGACGACATGCTGAGAGTGTAGGAAGTGGATGGGTGACTTGTTTGGTCAAAATCGGACTTGGGGTGTCGAAAATCCGGGGATTGGTGACAATTTGCGATCCGGGAATCGGCGAGTGATCGGTATGTCGGATCAAGTAATTGGAGATTGTGGTATATTTTGATAGCTACACACAGTATTACAAAACAAGGTGAATGGTACCATTTTGCAATTGGTGTTGAAATATTGGAAATTAGTACCATTTTTTTCTTTCTTCACAATTGGCTGTATTCTTTTCAAATCCCATCTTTTCTATTTTTTGTCATCATCATCTTACCTTCTGTTTCGTTAGAATCATCCATACTCTCTACCATCTCAGCTTGATTATCACTGAACTCTCCGTTTTCATCTTCATTCTCATCCGGTCTTCTTACTCCGGTGATGCATTCTTCCGACTCCCAAGTACTTTGATTTCTACAAAGACAAGAAATAAAATTCATTTAGACAAAAACTTTTTTTCCTTTTTTTCTAGAAAACAGAAGGGGCAATAATCATCAGTCAAGGGCAGAATTACGTGTTAACCAAATTTGATTTGGATTTTTTCTTTCAATTATTATTATTTTACCTCAATGGGTTTAATGTCACTGTATAATACAAGAGCACTCGAAAGTAACCTGTTGAAATATTTTCAATTGGTGAATGGTGCCATTTTGCAATTGGTGTTGAAATATTTGAAATTAGTACCATTTTTTTTTTTTCTTCACAATTTGCTGTATTCTTTTCAAATCTCATCTTTTCTATTTTTGTCATCATCATCTTACCTTCTGTTTCGTTAGAATCATCCATACTCTCTACCATCTCAGCTTGATTATCACTGAACTCTCCGTTTTCATCTTCATTCTCATCCGGTCTTCTTACTCCGGTGATGCATTCTTCCGACTCCCAAGTACTTTGATTTCTACAAAGACAAGAAATAAAATTCATTTAGACAAAAACTTTTTTTTCTTTTTTTTCAATGAGAAATTGGTCCCTTTATGATACCTAGTAAATTTACAAAACTAGACTAAGTACACGAAAAAAAAAACTTCCAAGTTGGAAGAACCAAGTAGGGTTAACATGACCACTGCCAAGTTCCCCTCCTCAATAGCGATGGATATCCTTTGTGTTAGGAAGGCAATAAATTTTAAACCAAATGACTTTAAAATTAAGTATTTACAACGCATTTGGGACAGATTAACTTAGAATTCAAGGGGGACATAGTTAGCCCAGTGGTAATGAGCTTGCTGGCCTTGCAGAAGGTCCCAGGTTTGATGCCCACCATCAACAAAGCCTTTTTTTCAATGAGAAATTGGTCCCTTTATGATACCTAGTAAATTTACAAAACTAGATTAAGTACATGAAAAAAACTTCCAAGTTGGAAGAACCAAGTAGGGTTAACATGACCACTGCCAAGTTTCCCTCCTCAATAGCGATGGATATCCTTTGTGTTAGGAAGGCAATAAATTTAAAGCAATGAATTTTAAACCAAATGACTTTAAAATTAAGTATTTACAACGCATTTGGGACAGATTAACTTTGAATTCAAGGGGGACATAGTTAGCCCAGTGGTAATGAGCTTGCTGGCCTTGCAGAAGGTCCCAGGTTTGATGCCCACCATCAACAAAGAATCTGGCATCTTCTGCATGGCAAGCAAGCACATTATCACCGGGTTAACCGTGTCTATCTTAATACCTGAAATAAACATGTCAATTACGAATCAGTTCAAGAACCTGCTTGACCATCGTAGACATTTGTAACATGTTGTCAATGCCATCACTACGAATCAGTTCAAGAACCTGCTTGACCATCGTAGACATTTGTAACATGTTGTCAATGCCATCATTACGAATCAGTTCAAGAACCTGCTTGACCATCGTAGACATTTGTAACATGTTGTCAATGCCATCATTACGAATCAGTTCAAGAACCTGCTTGACCATAGTAGACATTTGTAACATGTTGTCAATGCCATCATTACGAATCAGTTCAAGAACCTGCTTGACCATCGTAGACATTTGTAACATGTTGTATCGACCAAACTGCACAGAAGTTTTCTCTCGCTATTTTAAACCCACTAAACATGGTGGCAGCGGTAAAACCGTTTTTCCGTGTCTAACTTTTCATGTTTGCTCTTAGTCCTTCTGTTACTACGATGCCGAACAATATGCATGTATGCCAAACTGCACAGAAGTTTTCTCTCGCTATTTTAAACCCACTAAACATAGACACCATGTTCGAACTCGATAACAACACTCATCTACGAGGACATTCCAAGAAACTCAGAACTCACTGTAGGGTATTCTGATGTGCATGAGTTAAACTGCACAGAAGTTTTCTCTCGCTATTTCAAACCCACTAAACATAGACAACATGTTCGAACTCGATAACAACACTCATCTACGAGGACATTCCAAGAAACTCAGAACTCACTGTAGGGTATTCTGATGTGCATGAGTTCTAGCCAGATCGTCCAATATCATTTTCAATTGAACATGGCCAAATATCGATCTATTGAGTCAGTCTTATGACAGATTTTTCAACTTGTAAAATGTTCTCTTCCAAAATAAAATTGACATTATTTGAGATCAAAATTCACCGTGTATGATCTTACACTCACAACCTGCAAAGATCAAACTTCATATCGAATCGAGTCTTCGAGGAATGGAATCAACTGCCTGAACATGTTGTCAATGCCATCACTACGAATCAGTTCAAGAACCTGCTTGACCATCGTAGACATTTGTAAACCATCAAATTGTTGAAACACGGGACGGAGCCTCATTGGACTTGTCCAGATGAAAAAACAAGTACAAATTTTTGTCAATGGTGGGATTCGAACCCGGGACCTTCTGCATGGCAAGCAAGCGCGTTACCACTGGACCAACCGCACCCCCAAAATCCTTGCACTAAGAGAAAGGGTTCCTATCAGAGGGGCCTTTTCTAAGGGAAATTTCTTTGTAAAAAGTCTAGTTCTAAGAGGTTTTTTTTTAAGGTTTACAGATGGCCCCTGAGGAATGAAAGGGTTACCATTAGAGGGGCCTTTTCTAAAGAAATTCCTTTATAAAAGTACCTATAGTTTAGGAGGTATTTTTCGAGGTTTGCAGCCAACACATTGCAGCCCCTGAGGAGAGAAAGGGTTACAGTTGCAATCAGGGGTTGTTCTTGTAGCGGCTTCAGCTGTAGCCAAATGGTGATGAAAGTTTTTTTTATTATTATCATTATTATTTTTTATATATATATCAGCCATACACAGTGAGGTGATAGTTTCTAGCCATGTTTAATTGGCTCGTCCTGAACCCCAGTCATCATGAGGACTTGTGCTTATTCTTTATAAGTAGAGAGAACCCTTTGAAAACTGTAAGAAACAAAATGACTTAGCTTTGAGAACTTGAGGTTTAAATAAATAAATGCCGTTTTTAAACCCCTTAATCCTTCAAAAAACCATGAAATAGGTGCCATGCCTATCTCTCACGGATAAGAAAAGTAAGTCATGGAAAAATTCAAAAGGTAATCTTCCCCTAAGAAGAACATTTAACTCAGAAATAAAACAGCCAACCTCAGTGGTGTAGTAGTTAGCGCGGTGGACTTCGGATCTGGAGGTTGGTGGTTTGAGTCCAAGTCAAGTCATAGTGCATTAAGCAGGAAAAACATTTGTGACAAGCATTTATGCTTAACACAATTAAAATTCCTTAATAAAACATCAATGTTCAACAAAACAATGCGTGAGAAGTTAGCAAATTTATCCTGTGATGTTAAGAGAGAAAAAAAGTGAAAATAATAATAATAATAATAATAGAAATAATAATAAAAGAAAAAGAAGAAAAACTGTCAGCACCTACCAACATAAAATTGAGTATCTACCTATCTATAGAAATTAATATTTATTTATTGAAAACAATATAAATAAATACATACTATGAAGTACGTACCTAACAAGATTGATTTTATTCACACCTCAAGTTTCAAGACTTGGTAAAATAGATCCCTGTATGGTCCAAAGGGGCGTAAGCCACATTTTCGAAAATTTTCCAGGAGAGCGGAAACCAACTTTTTTTATGTGAATATAAACCCCGGCATAAGTGTACAAAAGGTATAGCCTCATCTGACCTTTACAATTTACATCTTTAGAGGGGTGATTGGGAATGTCAAAATGGGTCGCCAGCTCGAAAAGTTTGAGAACCACTCAGTTAATGAGTAATACTAATAATAAGCGAGTACTTTGATAGTAAGTACCTACTCATATTACTATTTGTATAAATAGGAGATCAAGCATACATTGGCGCGAGATATCAAGACGGTTTAAGTTCATTGATTGGCTAGTTGAGTTGGTATTCAGTTTCTTTGGTGTCCTGGAAGATTGTGTGGATGTGTTCTTATCAGCATTGAAGGTGTTAGTGGGTGTGGAACTAGGACAGGTGTCAGAACTCTCTTCATCCGACTCGGCTGAGACTGAAAGATAAATGAAATGAAATTTATTTGTTTGTTTCATTTACTATGAAACAAGAAAACATTATGCATCAATCTAGGAAAAGACAACAAGAGACTAGATCACTAGAAGATGAGTTATGTATGTTATCAAGACGGTTCATATTGCCAGCAGTGCATTAATAGTTGACCCTTTGACTTGTTTTCTATTAAGATCGCGAATTGCGAAAGTGCCTTTGAAGTGTGAATTTTTTACAAAGTTTTAAAGAAAAAAGAAATCTTCCAAGGCTAAGAAGAAGGTAAGTTCAGTTATATAGAAATTTTAAATAAAACATGGTCTGGCTGTGGGGACTTTAAACGGAAAGGATACCAGCCTGAAATTTCCCTTGCTAAAGAAATAGCAAAGGTTGAGTGCGAAGGGCATGCGCTCGTATATATATATATCAGCCATACACAGTGAGGTGATAGTTTCTAGCCATGTTTAATTGGCTCATCCTGAACCACAGTCATCATGAGGACTTGTGCTTATTCTTTATAAGTAGAGAGAACCCTTTGAAAACTGTAAGAAACAAAATGACTTACTTGATCACTGTTGTTTAAGTTCATTGATTGGCTAGTTGAGTTGGTATTCAGTTTCTTTGGTGTCCTGGAAGATTGTGTGGATGTGTTCTCATCAGCATTGAAGGTGTTAGTGGGTGTGGAACTAGGACAGGTGTCAGAACTCTCTTCATCCGACTCGGCTGAGACTGAAAGATAAATGTGTGATGTTATCAACAGTGACTAGAAAGGACTAAAAATACAAGACAGTACCTTGATTGCCGGAGTTCCTCAACGTGGTACCTTGGTTTCTCGAGGGTGTCCGTATTGGGCGAATGTCTCCTACTTTCAAATATCGATGTAAGGCTGATATTATGGAGGTGTACCTTGATTTCCACAGGGTGTTATAGTAAAAACTCCGCTCCCGGTCAGTTGTCTCCATCTGCTGTCTCTTCGTTAAGGATGTAGATCCAGAAATGCTGCTGCCTCCTTTGGATGGGTCCAGAGGTTCAACACAATTGACCGTGGTGTTCATATTTGGCGCCATATGTATGTACATTATTCATGTTCTGAACCTAATGAATCCTTCAAATTGATTCATTTTGAAAAAATAAAAGTTTGAAAATCCAAACAAGTCCAGTAAATGCAATGAAAGGGAATCCAAAGAATCTGGAAAATTAATCCATCAAACTTCCTACAAGGTTGTAAAATTTCATGTTGGGTCAGTGTTATTTAATTATGCACTAAATTTGGGAGGGGAAACAAAGAATGTGTAAAAATTATAATTAGGGAAAATATTGTAAATCTAATTAGGAATGAGTCCACTTGTAGACATTATAAATAAATCATTTACCTGGTTCATCCATTTGGATCACAGGAGGCACTGTGGGATGTTTTCTCCTCATGTGTAACAGATACTTGTCTCGATAAAGTGTAGACATTATGTAAAAAAAAAAAAAAAATTATGCACTAAATTTGGGAGGGGAAACAAAGAATGTGTAAAAATTATAATCAAGGAAAATATTGTAAATCTAATTAGGAATGAGTCCACTTGTAGACATTCAAAATAAATCATTTACCTGGTTCATCCATTTGGATCACAGGAGGCACTGTGGGATGTTTTCTCCTCATGTGTAACAGATACTTGTCTCGTCGAGAGAACACCTGTGGACATAGTTGACATTTGTACGGCCGATATTCAAAGTGTACGTGAAGGAGGTGTCGCACCAGACCCTTCTTATCAGAAAACCTGAAATAAAAAATTTCAAACAAAACATTAAGAAGATAATTCATGTCGAGCCAGCCCTAGTTAGCTTGGAGGGTAATGCCCTTGCCTTGTAGGTACTAAATCTTGGGTTTAAATACCATCAGCAGCTAATATCATTCAAAACAGAAGTTGGTAATTATGCAGAAGTCACATCCATGGAAAAGAAAAGCTTGTTTTTGTATTTAACCTAACCCTATAATAACACTAATCACTGCTCTAATTGTGAAAACTCCTTGTGTTTAACTACCAGACCCTTCTTATCAGAAAACCTGAAATAAAAAAATTCAAACAAAGCATTAAGAAAATAATTCATGTTGAGTCAGCCTAGTTAGCTTGGAGGGTAACAACCTTGCCTTGTAGGTACTAGGTCTTGGGTTTAAATACCATCAGCGGGTGATTTCATTTGAAACAGAAGTTTGTTCTAGGAACAGCTGGCTCTTCTTTTCTCTGTCTCTTGAAGGTAATTATGCAGAAGTCATGTCCGTGGAAAAGAAAAGCTCCTTTTCGTATTTAACCTAACCCTATAATAAAACAAATCACTGCTCCAATTGTGAAAACTTCTTCTTGCGTTTAACCTAACCCTATAATAACACTGGTCACTGCTCATTTGTGCCAGTTCCTTTGGTAGCAATATTCCACGGACGTGACTTCTGCACAAGTACCCAGAAGTTTGTTCTAGGAACAGCTGGCTTTCTTCTTTTCTCTGTCTCTTCAATTCTGAGAGGAAAAAATCTCTTTTGTTATGGTCCCCCCCCCCTGGCAAACTTATCTGTACCGTCCATATTTCTCTTTTATATATATAGATAACTTGGTGTAGGTTTTTTTTCATGCTCTTTTTTCCAAACATTGTCAGGTGTAGAATGTTGCCACTGATAATAAAAAAAGGGTAGGTACAGAAAGAGAACTTAAATTTATTTACTTTTTCCCAGTCTCTTCAATTCTGAGAGGAAAAAATCTCTTTTGTTATGGTCCCCCCTCCCTCCCCCCTGGCAAACTTATCTTTACCGTCCATATTTCTCTTTTATATATATAGATAACTTGGTGTAGGTTTTTTTTCATGCTTTTTTTTTCAAACATTGTCAGGTGTAGAATGTTGCCACTGATAATAAAAAAAGGGTAGGTACAGAAAGAGAACTTAAATTTATTTACTTTTTCCCACAGGATTCACAGACATGTGCTTTTGATCCCGTGTGCCTTGCATACAGGTGCCGATTCAAAGCCAAAGGGTCTTTGCTCGGATACAACTCTTTGCATAGTTTACACGCAATCTTTTTGGCCTGCTTTGTGGACATTTCCAAACCATGTAACAGAGTAGCTGTGATGATAGGACACTTGTATCTTTTGCAAAATGTGTTCAACTTTCACTGGTTCTTTTTGGTGTATTTGGTTAAGATTTATATAAGAAAACTGGTGATGACTTAAGAATTTCAACACATGGGACTTGTTAGGTAGGTACTATGTAAATTTGACAAGCGCAGTTGCACTTTCACAGGATTCACAGACATGTGCTTTTGATCCTGTGTGCCTTGCATACAGGTGCCGATTCAAAGCCAAAGGGTCTTTGCTCGGATATAACTCTTTGCATAGTTTACACGCAATCTTTTTGGCCTGCTTTGTGGACATTTCCAAACCATGTAACAGAGTAGCTGTGATGATAGGACACTTGTATCTTTTGCAAAATGTGTTCAACTTTCACTGGTTCTTTTTGGTGTATTTGGTTAAGATTTATAAGAAAACTGGTGATGACTTAAGAATTTCAACACATGGGACTTGTTAGGTAGGTACTATGTAAATTTGACAAGCGCAGTTGCACTGTTTGGTTAACATTTATAAGAAAACTGGTGATGACTTAAAAATTTCAACACATGGGACTTGTTAGATAGGTACTATGTAAATTTGACAAGCACAGTTGCACTGAAGCTTTTTTCTGTTTGGACATTTTGAGAGCATGACTTTTCAACACAAAAGCATCTCTGTTTGATAACTTTCTTTGGTTGCAGTGCACAGATTTAAGAAAACAATCAAAAGAAAGGAAAAGTAGCTGGAAAAATGCTGACAATAGGTGGAAATGGAACTTGGGAAGATAAATGTAAAAATAAAAACTGGTTCACGTGTGAAAAAATGAACAAATCCTTATCAAAAGCGGACCCTTGTGGTGGATTTCACCAACACAAACAATATGGTTCGTCAGACTAATCGACCGTTAGTGATTATGCGCCATTTTTTCAAAATTCTGTTTGGTCGTGGATCAAAATTTTATGAGTGAGAAGTTAGCGCGTGGTCGTCACCGGCAAATTTTCAATGTTTGAGAAGTTAGCGAAAACTGCAAGTACTAAGTAAATTTGACAGCTCCCATGGCATAGTGGTCACTGCGCTCGCCTTGCACGTGGGAGATCTGGGTTCGATTTCCGGCGGGATCAAAAGAAATTTGTATCATGCAAATGATTGATTCCGTGACTGGCTGTTGCGGGGCCCACTCAGCCTTGTGAGGAAAATTATTTATTTAACTAAATTTACTTAGGGCCGTTCTAAAGTGAAAACTCATCTAAGAGGGTGTAAGTACCACTTGAATTTTCTAATCTAAAATAATGGGCTCTGCCATGGAGATTATTTCCGGCGGGATCAAGAAATTTGTATCATGCAAATGATTGATTCCGTGACTGGCTGTTGCGGGGCCCACTCAGCCTTGCGAGGAAAATTATTTATTTAACTAAATTTACTTAAGGCCGTTCTAAAGTGAAAACTCATCTAAGAGGGTGTAAGTACCACTTGAATTTTCTAATCTAAAATAATGGGCTCTGCCATGGAGATTAGATAAAAGTACATAAATAAACTGTATAGTGTTTAGTTATTTTATTAATTTTCCTCCACTTTTTTTAATAATCATAACTACCTAAATAATCTAAATATTAAACAAACAAAAGAGAGATTATTTTAAGTAGTTTACTAATGCAGTGTTTCTTAATTAGTTTGGCCCGCGGAACCCTTTTCAAAAGGTGAACATCTTTGCGGAACCCTGAACTTTCAAGATTACGTAGTTATTTTATTAATTTTCCTCCACTTTCAGAATCATAACTACCTAAATAATCTAAATATTAAACAAACAAAAGAGAGATTATTTTAAGTAGTTTACTAATGAGTTCTTGTTTTCATTTTTTTTTTTTCAAGTGTGTACCTAATTTATCTCTTTATTTTTGGTATGCTATTACAGCCTTCAAACTTCAAGTGTTTGTTTGTTTGTTCCACCATAACTCTCAAAAAAGTTTTCCAAGATTTTGAAAAATTCCAAGTAGATTTTGTGTTCAATTGGGCCTATGGGTCAATTTTCTCGAGTTCTACAGTGCATTCAACCACTGATTACGTACTAGCTCCATTTGAGCGGTCCCAGAAACTCTTGGGGCAGTTCTGCTGGTCTCGAGCCCAGGTCCCTATAATCAGTGGTAAACCACTGATAATTGGGATATAAAAAGGGAGAAAAAGAGCTAGCCCTGGATAAAATAATAATAATATTAATAATAGACTCTTGAGTGGAAGGTAACCACTAGGCGAGGTTAACGCCGGAGGCGTTTTCTACCACCTAACCCTTAGAGCTCCATTATTATGTGGTCAAAATCTCAAATAAATGAGGATAAAATTCCATGCCTCGGCTGGGATCGAACCCACGCCCTCCTGTTTACCAGGCGAGCGTCTTGACCACTACGCTACCGAGGCGTAAAAGGTACAATCTACTTCAGAAGAAAAAGCACAAGTCCTCACAAAAGTAGAGGGCAAGGGCAATCAGGGCTAGAAATCACCCCAGTGTACCTATGGTTGATGAAACTGAAGACTTTGGTGATGGTTCAGTATTACTCGCAACAAAACATCTCCCTTCTAAAAGGTGATGGAGTACAAGCTGTATAAGAGGTGACAAAATGATGTATTGTCCAGTAATACACTGAAGTCGTGGATCAAAATTTTATGAGTGAGAAGTTAGCGCGTGGTCGTCACCGGCAAATTTTCAATGTTTGAGAAGTTAGCGAAAACTGCGACGCCAATATTTTTGAAAATACGTGCTGCAAATTTTCAAATTTTAGCGCGAAAAAAGTGGGGCCAGTTGGCCCAGTGGTAACACACTCGTCATGCAGAAGGTCCCGGGTTCAATTCCCAGAGATGACAAAAAAATTTGCGCTCGTATTTCGATTGCCAACCGAGTTAGCTTGGAAGGGTAGCGCACCTACCTTTGTAGGTCACGGGTTCGTTTCGTTCCCACCCGCGGTGAAGTTTATAACTTTATAGGAAAGGATCGTTCTCGAACGGCTGGCTTTCTCCTATCCTGCCCTCATTCTCTCGATTTCGCAAGGTCTCGGGTTCAATTCCCAGAGATGACAAAAAAATTTGCGCTCGTATTTCGATTGCCAACCAAGTTAGCTTGGAAGGGTAGCGCACCTACCTGGGCCTTCAAACTTCAAGTATTTGTTTGTTTGTTCCACCATAACTCTCAAAAAAGTTTTCCAAGATTTTGAAAAATTCCAAGTAGATTTTGTGTTCACTTGGGCCTATGGGTCAATTTTCTCGAGTTCTACAGTGCATTCAACCACTGATTACGTACTAGCTCCATTTGAGCAGTCCCAGAAACTCTTGGGGCAGTTCTGCTGGTCTCAAGCCCAGGTCCCTATAATCAGTGGTAAACCACTGATAATTGGGATATAAAAAGGGAGAAAAAGAGCTAGCCCTGGACAAAATAATAATAATAGACTCTTGAGTGGAAGGTAACCACTAGGCGAGGTTAACGCCGGAGGCGTTTTCTACCACCTAACCCTTAGAGCGTCCCGGGTTCAATTCCCAGAGATGACAAAAAAATTTGCGCTCGTATTTCGATTGCCAACCAAGTTAGCTTGGAAGGGTAGCGCACCTACCTTTGTAGGTCGCGGGTTCGTTTCGTTCCCGCCCGCGGTGAAGTTTATAACTTTATAGGAAAGGATCGTTCTCGAACGGCTGGCTTTCTCCTATCCTGCCCTCATTCTCTCGATTTCGCGATGATAAAACCTGTAAGGTTCAGTTCCTCTCATCAAACCTCTTGAAAAATTTTTGTCCCGGGCGGAAATTGAACCCGCGACTTAGGGCTTACAAGACACATGCGCCTCCCTAGGAACTAGGCTGGCTTACCTACGCCTCCGAGATTAATATTTTTTCGCAAAAATCGCAATAGCCATTGCTAATTATCTTTTGTTTTGCTGATTTTTCTCGAAGCGCTAAGTAAACATATCTAATTGACTGACAATGAGTGGGTGCGCATTACGGAAATGTGAAATGGCACATAAAAAATACAATAGGTATAACGGTGAAACACTCATCTTTAAAAAGAAAAAAAAAATCTCCCAAAACGTCACACTCAGTGTGTTCCTGCTTTCATAAAATTTAATATTTAAGTTGTGGAAATGTGATTCCATTTTCACTCTTTCAGATAAATCTTTTGAGACTTGAGCAGGCTGATGGGAAAACTTTGTTAGAAAATATCTTCTTCCCTTTGTGTATTCGTTCAACTAATATTGAAAAGTTGATGTTCTCAAATTCTGCTTGATATCATATCTTTGCTTTTGAATGAATTTATGTATTACGTGCATTCGGAATGGATGTAGGAATGTACCCTCTTCTTCTCCTTCCTCTTCTTCTTCTTCTTCTCCTCATCCTTCATCCTCTCCTTCTTGCTTCGTCCTCTTCCTCCGTCTTCTTTTTACTTTCCTTATTTCTTCTTCTTTTATTTGTTTAAATTGAGTTTTCTTTAAGATTTGTTCGTCAGTATTGCTAGACACGAGGAAATACAATGTTTGTAAATATGATGTTATTACCTACGAGTAATGTTTTTTGCTTGGCTTGTTTGATGTTTTGAAGAGTAGATATTACCTTTACAAACAGTCGTGATCATCTTTTGCAATATCTGTCTTTGCTTTGTTGACTCAGTTTCTAGTCTTTCTACTCTCTAGTTACTATTTGTAAATTTGTTGTAAATATTTATATTTTCCTCTATTGCCTTTTTCTCCGAAGTTTTTCTGAATGTTTCTGGGTTTTTTTTATATACACTTCTCTGATGAAAATAAAATTCAAATATCGTTTCACTTTACACAAACACAATGGAAAACACACCACATCAACTGTCTCAGTGGCAGCAAACAAGCCATAAAAATAGGTAGAACGCACGGAGAAAAAGGCGAAGAACAAGAACAAGACATCAGGACATGAATCCTGGAGTGACCTTTACCCTGAACGGATAAGTTTCGGAACGGCTGGCTTTCTCCTATCCTGTCTTCCTTTTCTCTTCTCTTTCGGGACGATAAGACCTTAGCTGTTACAGTTCCCTCAGGGCAATTTACGTCTCAAATTACTGGGGAAGAAAGATTTGATGAGAAAGAAGAGGACACGGAAAGTAAAGTTTTATGATCGATCTCGTTTCGTATTTCAAATGTTTATAAATTGAAATAATTGGTGCTTTGGGTTGGAGTTTATTTTTAGTGTGATGATATTTATTTCGGTTAAGTTGGTTCATTATTTCCTAAAGAATTTAGAAGTCCTTGGTAAGTTTTAATCAAAATAGAAACTTCAAATTGGTGATTAAGTAGGTAGTTCTTTTCAAATGTTTATAAATTGAAATTATTGTTGCTTTGGGTTGGAGTTTATTTTTAGTGTGATGATATTTATTTCGGTTAAGTTGGTTCATTGTTTCCTAAAGAATTTAGAAGTCCTTGGTAAGTTTTAATTAAAATAGAAACTTCAATTTGGTGATTAAGTAGTTTTTGTTTTCGGTTTTTTCCATTATTTATTTATTTTTATTATAACTAAAATATTTCGTCACAACTTTCAAACGTTCTCTTAACCAACAAACAACAAACCCTCGAGTTAATTCCTGATGGAAATCCACTTATCCACCCAACAATTTCCTCATACCTATAGCAATAAGAACAATATAACTATTACATAATTATGTAAATGCAGTTTCTTTGTGTTATTATGTCACAACTTTGGTGCTCACTGCAGCATTGTAGGATTTTTCCCAATATCTCAATAATAAACTATTACATAATTATGTAAATGCAGTTTCTTTATGTTATTATGTCACAACTTTGGTGCTCACTGCAGCATTGTAGGATTTTACCAATATCTCAATAATCCTAACATCCAATGTTTACCTACCATGTTTACCTACCATGCTGGCACCGGTCTCTATGCGCATTTATATGTCACAGCTACTCATTTTCCTCACGAGGCTGAGTGGGCCCCGCAACAGCCAGTCATCAACTCATCACGGAATCAATCATTTGCATGATACAAATATCTTGACCCCGCCGGGAATCGAACCCGGGTCTCCCGCGTGCAAGGCGAACGCAGTGTATGCTTGCACCGGTCGCTATGCGCATTTATATGTCATGACTAGTCATTTTCCTCACGAGGCTGAGTGGGCCCCGCAACAGCCAGTCACGGAATCAATCATTTGCATGATACAAATATCTTGACCCCGCCGGGAATCGAACCCGAGTCTCCCGCGTGCAAGGCGAACGCAGTGACCACTACGCCATGGGAGCTGACTACTATTACATAATTAATAGTTTTATAGGGTATTGTTATTATTCTTATAACTATTACATAATTATAAGAATACCTAATAACAATACTCTATAAAACTATTAGGGTAATAATAACATCAACAATAAAATCCCCAGAGAACAGAATATAGATAGGTAATCTTTCTCTCCTCTCTCTCCCTCTCTCTCTCTGTCTCTCTCTCCCTCCTCCTCCTCCTATCTGTAAGATAAAGACGTGTTGATGTTGCGGAAAATGAAAAAATTGACAAAGAGGAAAGAGAGAGATAGTGACAGAAGGAGAAGGAGAAAGAGAGATAGAGAATGTATACCCATTACCCGTATACATTTTTCAAATGCTAATTATGACTGTAGGGACATAAGATAGAGAGAGTCGTTATTGGTCTGATGATGAGAATCTGAGTATTCCTTGTACCTATGTATTATAGGTACTGCATCCTACATTATTGTTTTAAATATTCAAAAGGAAAGAACAATGTTTCTCTTTCCTGGACGTATTATCCAGAATATCCAGACCGGAAAATGATGTAAAAATAAAACGGACGGGAAAAGACAGATTCTCCCCCGAGCTGTGTTTAATCCCTCATTATAAATTCCCATGAATAAAGGGACAAAGGGACAGTCTCTGTCCCCCCCCCCCTATACCTTTTCCCTTTGATCTCTCCTCTATTTTTACCTCCTTTGATAATTTCTCTTTTTCCTCTTCTGAGTATTCTCGAATGCTCACCAAATATTTTGTTGGTAGTCGAATCTCAATTGTCTTTTAATTTTAATGATATTAAAAAGTTAGAACTTTTTATTTATTTATTTTAATTTATTATGGTGCAGTTAGAATTTTTAAGGTGGCGAATAAAATAATATTGTAAAACAAAAAAAGCGATCTGTTTTTCCTTTCCCCTATTAATTTTAATGAGTTATAATCTTATAATGAAACGCGTATGTCAAACGGCAGGAAGGAAGAAAACAGAAAACCCATCAACATATTTCTCTAGAGATGCACCACGGAATTCATGGTGCACGATGTGGGTGCAATATGGAATTTTAATTTAAAAAGGAGAAGAGGAGGAGAAAGAGAAGAACTAAGGAGGAGGAGAGGACGAGAAAGGGGGAGGGGGAAAAGAGGTAATAGAAGAAGAAATCAGAAAGAGAAGAGGAAAAGGAGGATCTAAAGGGGGAAAAACAGGAGAAAGAGGAAAAGAAGAAGAAGAGGAAGAAGGAAGGAGAAAGGGAACAAGGAGAAGGAGAAAGAGGTGGATGAGAAGAAGGGGGAACAAATGGAAAATGAGGAAAAGAAGCAGGATGACGTGTGTAGAGAGGACCAAATATTTTTTAGGTTATTACACTATTTTCTATACTTTTCCAAACAAATTTGAGCAAATATTTGCTCACTGAGCAAACAGTGTAATCCTAGCTTTAGATCTCTCTCATATTTTAATAATTTTAATGCCAAGGAATTCCTAATGTGTTTTTAATATTTTTCGATTGCAAATATTTCAACGGGTTACTTTCTGGTGTTCTCGTGTTGACCCAGCACCTAAATGGGGAGTATTGTGCCTCTTCTAGGAGAAAGAGGAAAAGAAGAAGAAGAGGAAGAAGGAAGGAGAAAGGGAACAAGGAGAAGGAGAAACGAAAGAGTCAAAGGAGAAAGAGGTGGATGAGAAGAAAGGGGGAACAAATGGAAATTGGGGAAAAGAAGCAGGATGACATGTGTTAGAGGAGGACCTCAGGAGGAGGAGGAGGAGGAGAAGAAGAAGAAGAGGAGGAAGAAGAAGAAGAGGAAGAAGAAGAAGAAGAGGAGGAGGAAGAAAAAGAAGAGGAGGAAGAAGAAGAAGAGGAAGAAGAAGAAGAAGAAGAGGAGGAGGAAGAAAAAGAAGAGGAAGAAGAGGAAGAGGAGAAAGAAGAAGAAGAGGAGGAAGAAGAAGAAGAGGAGGAAGAAGAAGAAGAAAAGGAAGAAGAAGAGGAGGAAGAAGAAGAGGAAGAAGAATAATAAAAAGGAGAAGAAGAAGGAGAAGGAGAGGAAGAAGAAAGACGGAGGAGAAGAAGAAGCAAAATGCGTGGGAGAATTAGGAGGGAGAGTTAGTAGGTACATGGGAGGGAGTGAGTATTGCATGGTGTTTTATGAATGAAACATCATTCTGAATTTAATTGTACCTATTCTGCACCTGGCCCTCCCTCTTCTTGTCCTTCACCTACACATTTTCGTTTTTCTTCTTCTCCTCCTCTTCCTCCTTCTTCTCTTTCTTCCCTCCCATATACAGGGTATCCAAAAAAGAGAGAGGGAGATGGGGAGGAGAGGAGAGAGAGAAAAGTTCTAGACTTCTACAAAGATGAAAGTAGGGAAATGAAAAGTTATCCGATGGTTTTCTAGTGTTTCTTAGAAATCTCTTCTAGTTCTTCTCAGATTCTCAGAAAAATCTATATTCCGCCGAGAAACGAATTCTGAGAATTCCGAAACGCCAAAAGTTTGTCAATTTGACGGGAAAGGTTCAAGTTTCTGAGTTCTGGCATCTAATAACCTAATTACCCGTATGTACTAATTAGGTCCCATATTGCAAAGCTTCTTTGCAAACTTGAAGTTTTAAAACAAGGAAAGATTGACTTGGCAAACTACAAAATAGGCATTTAGAAATGTTCTATGCTTCTATGGAAACCAACCTAGCTAGCTTGGAGGGTAGCGCGTCTGCCTTGTAAGCTCTAGGTCGCGGATTCGAATCCTGCCCGGGGAGAATGGATATGTTTCGTTCTCGGAACGGCTGGCTTTTCCTATCCTGTTTCCTTCTCTCTTCGCTTTCGGGACGACAAGACCTTAGCAGCTACAGTTTACTCTTTCAAACCTCTCTCTAGGAAAGAAGAAGAACAACAACAAGAAGAAGAAAAATCGTTTCTCCCTTGGGTTCTTGGCGATTCACACAACCACCTTCACGTGCCAAGAGGAAACTCCCCTTGTGTTTCCTGGTATCATTTTTCATCAGTAAAGTGTTTGTTGCTTGATGTCGTTGGACGCAACTTGCATACCTGGATGCAACTTTCAACACGAGCGTAACTTGCAACAGTGAACGCAACTTTCAATAATGGATGCAACTTTCAACAGAGAAAGCAAATTGCAACAATGCTGGTCACAACTTGCAACCCACTGATTGCAACTTGAAAAATTAGACGCAACTTGCAACACTGCACGCAACTTGCAACAGTGCGACTGTTTACATTAGACATTCGGATTATAGGCTGATCACTTAACCTTGCAGTAAACCACAGTACTGCACATTACAGGCAGGTATTGCTTCCTCAGGAGCCGTAGATTGTGTTAGGAAGCTGTACAACAGTCACAGAAGGAAACATCCGTCTTTGATATTTTTTTTTTTTCAGTTTCCAGCCTTCAAATCGTTTGCCTTCTAAATACTAGGTCGCGGGATTGATTACCACCTGGGGCGAACTTTATCTTAAACAGATAGGGTTCATTTTCGGAACAGCTGACTTTCTCCTATCCATTTTTCTACTCTCTTCGCTTTCCGGACGATAAGACCTCAGTAGTTACAGTTCCCTCTATCAAATCTCTAAGAGAATAGGCAATTAAATGAATAAAATGAGAAAAGACTTCTTATTGGGAGTGAGCAATGTGAATTGTTTCTACTCGAGTAATAAATAAGTAAAATTAATCAAACAATAAATAATCCTACTTGTAATAATACTGAGGAAAACTTACAACCGCATTAGTGCACTTAACAGGGACGTTAGATCGAGATAGGAATTGGGGGGGAAGTGGAAATTGATTTGGAAAGGGCCGGGGACAGCAAGAAAGAAGACTTCGGACCTAGGTCTCTCAGACAGTCTGGAGACCGAAGTCTCAAGCTTTTCTGACGAAAACGTTCCGGAGTTAGGTCTCCCCGACCTACATAAATATGTAGAGCCGTCAGACTGTCACAGCGTAATGGCTCTACGTATATGTACCTACTTATACCAATGCCAGGGGTAGACCACTAGAGCCGCATCGATTGGTTCCAGGATTCCTTGGCAAGTCAGTCTTCAAAGAGTTGTAAAGGGCCTTCCCCCCCCTGGGCCTCCTCACACGTGAAGACCGAATGAAGTGAATTACACACTACAATAACCGAGCTGAGGTTGTCATAAACTACCATAAATGTTCTCCTATTACTCATCGCTCATTGGAGGTCTGAGTGTAGAGTTACCAGTATGGTCGATATATCAGACAATCGTACAGGGTAGATGGAGAATCGGTGGGTTTGGAATATTTGAGATAGATCAAAGATTTGAGATGAATTATTCAGTACTAAAAGAACCCTGGCCTTAATCAAAAGTCTACAGCTCTTTTAGAAAAACAAAAGAAAAATCATCAAAGATCTAATCAGATCCTAGTAGCAAAGGGCTTATACCTCTCCTCTTGAGTTGGTGGTAAGAATCGAACTGCAGAGTACTGCAGACCATCATTATTACATGCTATCCAGTAGAACAATGCAGATAAAGGTTCAGAAGCAAATACAATGCAGGGCAAATGACTGAAAGGTCATGGGCAGATGAACCAAGAATTAACGACCTACATATGCGTCAATGTTAACGACCTATATATGCGTCATTGGAACAATCAATGACCTTCAAGACCTATTTTTGGAGGTGGCAAAAAGTCTGGATGTTGGCTCGGAAGAACAGAATGGATATTAAAAGTAAACCTATGGAATTTCAGATTATTGCTCGAAGGAAGTGATTCAAGAGTTCTGAGAGTCTTCTCCAGAATGTTTCCTTTTAACTCCCAAATGCTTGGTCCAATTTCATGTTTAGCGCATAAAGGCCATTTGCTCATTAAGCTGTATCCACACATAGTCGACGCCGTGGATCGATGGTCGATCAAGGTCGACTGAAACCGTGCTCTGCCTCGACAACATAGATTCACCTCTTCGATCGACGGGGTCAAATATGTGTGCACGCGGCTTTAGATTTTGGTCTCAATGGGGCAGGGAGGCTGGCATGGGCTCCTTTTCTAAGTTTATAGTTCACTAAACAACTAGTCCACAATATACAAATCTACAATCTACATAATAGATGTAAAAGAAATAACTTATACTCTTCACTGGGTTGGTAGGGTATTTTTATTTTTGGAAAAACAGACATGTTTCGCCCACTGGGCATCATCAGTGTATAAACAGGGATATTATAACAAAGAAAATGTCCATATAAACTTTTGAAGACATTGCACAAAAATAAAGTTCAAAGTTAGGTACCTATACGTAGATACTCTCTTATCTCCTCAACGCAAAGATCGGAATATTGTTTCGTATTCAATGAAGCTTATCTCATGGCGTACCACTAATTGATAAACATCCTACAGATCATACATCCTGTCGGGGAGGTACTTGGTAAACCAGTTATGTACCGACACAGATAGCTGAACGACAAATTGCTATGTTATCTACCAACAGGTAGATATATTTTTAGACAAGAGTCGTCGGTACGTTTGTTTCAGACAAGGTTACAAGATGCAAGATGAGCTCGCGAGCATTGGTATTTGGTTCACAAGATCGTTTTGGTATGAAGTGGTAAAACCAAGTATTTTTCGACACTTTGTTACAATGTTACTTACTCATACTGGTATTACCTAGAGAAGCTGAATCGGACAAAAGTTCTGAGGACCAGAATTCAAACCACGCTATATGTACGTCTTGATAGATCGAATCAAACAGAAAATTCCAATAAGCAAATACAGAGTGGAGCTTAGAGCATCAACCTTGTATGGGAAAGAGACAAAAGAGCGAAGCGATGAATTCAAAATTTCAAACCGCACCGAGCTGAGAGCAAAAAGCTCTCCGTTCCACTCTGTTTTTAGGTCTTACTCATCACTTACCAAAAATAGTAAGTGACTAATTGATTATTCAACCTGGATTTGAAGGTCACCAGCAGAGATGTGTTTTCCTTTCGGGAAACTTTTGGAGCCGGGACCAGTTCCCTTTTGGAAAATGAAACCTTGATCCAATGGTTTAGTACAGGAGTGTAACAGGAGCCACCACGCCATCTAGTGCTTGAATTAATTTCCGTATTTTCCTTTAAAAGAGGAGAAATGACTTTCAGAAGAGGGGAAGGGAAATCGGCTAAATTTCCGAAAGGAAAACACAACTCAGATCGGCATCTGGGTTTTATGGCTTCCCCCTTTTGGCGACGCGACGACACACCCCTGGTAGGAATCTAGCATGATTGACTACCTGGCAATAATTGAGAATAATTAAACATGTACGAGTAAGCATGTGGTTGTCGTTAGGTTAATCCATAGTATCCGAAGGTATGATACTTGTCAAGTAGCTGACGACGATATTACCTGCTCATAATTATAGGAGTTATAGGATGCTGTAAAGAGGTAATGGAAGATACGAGGAGGGAGTATCCTGGTTTGGATGAAGAGCGGTTACCGTTCGATCAAAGAAGTGATGAGGCTTTCGTTTGGTCGAGACTGAATTTTTAATAAATCTTAATATTTATTGCTAGGTAATGGAAATCCGTTCTAATGGAACCACTTCTTGAAATCTGGAATTTTGGTGAGGGAAATTATATAACTACCGGCGAATCTGGCGATTGCGTCAGGACAATGACTTGCATTCGGTCCAACGTTTGCAATCGTATTGCGAAGTTAATCAGCAAAAAATATTAAGAATGGTGTACCTATATTGGAACACTACTCCTGTGAGCAATGATACAGGTTACACCTAAAGGAACACCATTCCTTTTTACTTTCCTTTGTAAGCTATTAATCAAATTTTTGTTTTTGTGTTGTTTTTTGTCTTCTCATTTATAAAAGAGGGAAGTGCTCGAACATTATTCTACCATGATTTATTTCTTCCTTGACTTCTTCGGAACAAGGATTTTAAGGATTCTAGTGAATGTTTCCTCTGTTCGCAAGGGGGCACCCTTCAAATTCTGAGGTCACATCGATTTGTTTCCACGCGGTGACCGCTTGCATATCATTAGAATCTCGTGTTGCAATGTCAAACCAGATCCAATCGGTTCAGTGATAGAATTTGCACCACGAAAATGACACCACCTCTGCGAACAGAAATACCTCTAGAGTACTTTTCGTTCCGTGTGATTTGATATAATTGGTACCTTAGTGAGTTTTTCTCTCCTATAATGCTGGTCCCACTAATGACCCACTAATGGTCAGGTGGTCAGCTGATGACCTTCTGGTTACATTCCACTCGCACCACGCTACAACCTGGCACTCAAAATCGTCTCGTCTGCAGAATTTTCACTAGGGCAACTAAAAGAGGTAATGTGGAAGCGAGTGTGCAATATTGACAACGAAATATCTCGTCTCTTCTGCTGGTTCAAATTTTGAAATTTTCCGCTCTTTGACCAGGGTCGTAAAGGGACTCATATACCTATCTTGCACGAGGAACCTTGATACAATATTCCAAAATTTTCAAAGCATCATCAGTTTTCGTCAATCCCGACAAAGGGAGAGTCGTGAATGAGTGAGAGGATTTTCCATATTAACAAACCTGCCTCAGCGGTGATGTAGTGGTTAGTAGTCAAAGCGCCTCATAAAAAGGAAGCTTCTGGAAAACAGGAAATCATATTTCTGGAGGTTCATTGGTTCACAGTGGATTGGAGTATTATATTATGTTCTACAGATTGCAAAGTTCACCAATTCATAAATTCCGAATTGATGTCAACTTTAGTCGTATTTTCTTTTCGGAAACTGAGACGATGATTTTCTCTCCTCTGAAGCTTATTTCCCCTTTTGTGACATGGTTGGAAATATGGAAATCCAAAATTACGCGCCATTTTGAAGAACGAAATCGTTTCAGGGAAAGGAAAATATAGACAATAGGTAAGTGAGAAAAAATACTACAAAGTCCCGATTTTCACTAGAATTTTCTAACGTGCCGGAAACCCAGCAGGCTGCGTCCAGAGATTTCGGTACTCACTATCAATTCCGCACTGGTCCGTTTGGACAAAGTCGTCGTGTGTAGGCACCTTTAAGTGTTGTTATAGTTATTCGTTCTACCATGGTTGTATATTGGTTGTTGACGGGCTTCATGTGTTGTCAGAATTGTTCAAAGTCTAAACAATCCATTGTTGGTTTATTGAGTTGGAAACATACATATTTCGTTGTAGGCGTACTAAATACTGGAATGTCAACAGTAGTTATTTACTATCGACACGATGTGTGTATGTGTATTGATAGTTTACAGTAGACTTTTTGTTACTTTCTTTGTTCTCTTGATATTATTGGAAGAATTTCCCAAGACCAAGAAGAGTATCTTTTTAGTCCGTCCTTCCTTTATTATTACAACAGTAATGAAAAGGTATAAGGGACGGACTATTGTATTCGCTTCGGTGTCGTCTGTGTGTCTGTCTGTCAGTCAGTCAGTCTGTCTGTCTGTTCCCATAGAACGACTTATCCAAACCTGGTCGACCTATATATCAAATTAAAGGTCTTTTTACCAGGATCACGAAAATGGTGGTGCAAATTTTGTCCAGAAAACCATAAAGCCAAAAAACCAAAAAAACTGGTTTTTGCGGGATTTTTTTCACATTTTCTCACACAAATGAGCTCTGATCTCGAAATTTGTCGCGAAGACCTATGAACTCAAAGCGAGAAAGTTTTAGATAACACTTCAGCCGTTAATTTAAGACCGGTTTTAGCGTCATCTATGTTAAGCTACACCGAGCAAGGCCAATAAATGGATGGGTGACTGAAAGTTAATTGAGTAATTGTGGGATTTTTTTTCACATTTTCTCACACAAATGAGCTCTGATCTCGAAATTTGTCGCGAAGACCTATGAACTCAAAGCGAGAAAGTTTTAGATAACACTTCAGCCGTTAATTTAAGACCGGTTTTAGCGTCATCTATGTTAAGCTACACCGAGCAAGGCCAATAAATGGATGGGTGACTGAAAGTTAATTGAGTAATTGTGGGATTTTTTTTCACATTTTCTCACACAAATGAGCTCTGATCTCGAAATTTGTCGCGACGACCTATAAACTCAAAGCGAGAAAGTTTTAGATAACACTTCAGCCGTTAATTTAAGACCGGTTTTAGCGTCATCTATGTTAAGCTACGCCGAGCAAGGCCAAAAAATGGATGGGTATTTATGTAGATCCGTCAGACTGTCACAGCGTAATGGCTCTACGTATGTACCTACTTATACCAATGCCAGGGGTAGACCACTAGAGCCGCATCGATTGGTTCCAGGATGCCTTGGCAAGTCAGTCTTCAAAGAGTTGCAAAGGGCCTTCCCCCCTGGGCCTCCTCACACGTGAAGACCGAATGAAGTGAATTACACACTACAATAACCGAGCTGAGGTTGTCATAAACTACCATAAATGTTCTCCTATTACTCATCGCTCATTGGAGGTCTGAGTGTAGAGTTACCAGTATGGTCGATATATCAGACAATCGTACAGGGTATTAGATGGAGCTCCTCGGGTTACCACCTTTACGACTGATCGTAAACCACCCTACTTATCACACTGATAGTAAATTTCCCTCCTTATCAGTTTATCGGACATTTTTATATCTTGTGTTCTGATTGATTAAGATCTGATCGAGAAATAATTGGTTCAATTAACCGCCCACACATCGAGTTAACGGACGAAAAGCTTGTTAGGTTCTTTCATTTGAGATAGATCAAAGATTTGAGATGAATTATTCAGTCCTAAAAGAACCCTGGCCTTAATCAAAAGTCTACAGCTCTTTTGGAAAAGGCATTTATGACTCTGCTTGTGGCTTGTGGGTTTATTGAGACTACAGACTACCTTGTTATCCTGGGACTGCTTAGTCATTTCTCCGGGCACATTACATCTACCTATGCCTATACTGTCCTACCTACATACGTATACAGGAACTGAAAAATAGGTCACGTAAATTTGGATTAAAAGTCAATGATTTACTCGATAAAATCGTCAATCAATTAGTCAGCCACGCGAAAATGGTGGCGGTTTTTTTACCCTCTTTAACAACAGTGGTCTTATACCTAGTCCCGCAAATGAAGAGAGAATAGAAGAAAACCAGCCGTTCCGAGAACAAACCTTATCTATTTCGAAAAATGTTCGCTCCAGGCGGACATTGAACCCTCAGAGGACAGGTGTACTACCCTCCAAGCTGAATAGGCTGGCTCCTCTGGTAACATTATGTAGCTCCAATCCGCCAATCTAGTACACTGATCATGAGTGTGCCACCCTGTATGTAGATTCAATTTGTCAAGGTACTTGAGATCGCGAGGCAAGTGGTTGACATTACAAAGGGCAAATGACTGAAAGGTCATGGGCAGATGAACCAAGAATTAACGACCTACGTATGCGTCAATGTTAACGACCTATATGCGTCATTGGAACAATCAACGACCTTCAAGACCGATTTTGGAGGTGGCAAAAAGTCTGGATGTTGGCTCGGAAGAACAGAATGGATATCAAAAGTAAACCTATGGAATTTCAGATAATTGCTCGAAGGAAGTGATTCAAGAGTTCTGAGAGTTTTCTCCAGAATGTTTCCTTTTAACTCCCAAATGCTTGGTCCAATTTCATGTTTAGCACATAAAGACCATTTGCTCATTAAGCTGTATCCACACATAGTCGACGCCGTGGATCGATGGTCGATCAACGTCGACTGGAACCGTACTCTGCCTCGACAACATAGATTCACCTCGTCGATCGACGGGGTCAACTATGTGTGGACGCGGCTTTAGATTTTGGTCTCGATCGGATCGTAGTAGGAATCTAGCCAATCAGTGGCGTAATCTTGATGAAAATTAGGGAAGTACCGCTACCCTTCTTATGTACGGTTTTCTGCCCCACCCCCAACTTAACCTTACTTACCACGTGATACGTAGTAATAGTAAGTGATTATTCAACCTGGATTCGAAGACCATCAGCAGATCGGCATACTGAGAAAAAAACTAGGGTGACGGTTGCCCAATC
Organism: Diaphorina citri; assembly: GCF_000475195.1. Classification (NCBI taxonomy): domain Eukaryota; kingdom Metazoa; phylum Arthropoda; class Insecta; order Hemiptera; family Psyllidae; genus Diaphorina; species Diaphorina citri. The sequence continues at coordinate 49,240 of NW_007379464.1, forward strand.
AAGTGACTAGGTTCCGGAACTCTAATTTAGGAAGCTCGACACTCTTTAATATAGCAATCTAACACTCTGAATCAGGTGGAGTAACCCAATAATAGAGTTCTTCCATCCTACGTCTTCTAAAACTTGTGACACCCCATCACTGATTTTTTTCTTTCCTCAGTGTGTGTTTTCTTCCCCCTTTGGAAAATATTAATGATACGTATACTAGGCTTACTAACCCGACTCGGAGTTTCGTCTACTTTGTAGACTTTTTCAAGCGAAACCCTTGTGGGTCAAAAGGGAACTCAAAGGGTCAATCAAGGGAAACCCTTTTGAAAATCCCACCACACGCCCCTGATAGAAATCTAGCATGATTGACTACCTGGCAATAATTGAGAATAATTAAACATGTACGAGTAAGCATGTGGTTGTCGTTAGGTTAATCCATAGTATCCGAAGGTATGATACTTGTCAAGTAGCTGACGACGATATTACCTGCTCAGATCTCATAATTATAGGAGTTATAGGATGCTGTAAAGAGGTGATACGAGGATGGAGTATCCTGGTTTGGATGAAGAGTGGTTACCGTTCGATCAAAGAAGTGATGAGGCTTTCGTTTGGTCGAGACTGAATTTTTAATAAATCTTAATATTTATTGCTAGGTAATGGAAGCAACTGTGCAATATTGGCGACGAAATCTTTCTTCTGCTGGTCCATACTATCCGAGGGTACTTGTCTTGTCTTGTCTGGTACTTGTCGTACTGGTACTGTTGAGATATGAGATACCAAATAGACGATATAATTTCGTATTACTTGTTAAGATCTCATGATTTTAGGTGTTATAGGATGCTGTAAAAACGCAGTGGACCAAAAACCTCAGCAGTTATACGGTATACGGTTAAATCGCAAACTCTATCAAAGGCCGGCCATTCACGATCAGTTTTAACTGACAGTTTAAACTGTCAGTTAGAACTGTCAGTTAAAACTGATCGTCTGACAGTTCCTAAAAAAGAAATATGAAAGTTCAATAACAGAGAAACTAAACAACATAAGGAACTCAGGAGAATTTTGGAAAACAATCGGAAAATTTAAATTAAAAAAAGAAACGAAAAGTAAGGAAATACCTATCGCAATATGGTATGAATATCTACAAAGTACGTTTCCCGTATCAACGCAAATCTCCTCGAATATTCCGATTTCGGAGACAAGAAATGAAAACTTGGACAGCGACTTTTGCATAGGAGAGTTGAATAAAGCTATTTCTCGCCTAAAAAATGGGAAAAGTCCAGGCCCGGACAGTATTCTCAATGAGTACGTGAAATCACTAGGAGATAACTGGAAGAATAAAATATTGCATTTTTTCAATTATATCTTTGGTGGAGGCGACATTCCGAGCACCATGTCTTTTTATGTTGTGTGTCAAGCAGTGTCTCCATTATTGTCGATCGACATCGACTGCATTGCATTTGTTTATTTATTTATTTTGGAGCACGGTTGGTCCAGTGGTAACACGCTTGCTTGCCATGCAGAAGGTCCCGAGTTCGAATCCCACCATCGACAAAAATTTGTACTCGTTTTTCGATTGCAAATATTTCAACGGGTTACTATCTGGTGTTCTCGTGTTGACCCAGCACCTAAATGGGAAGTATTGTGTCTCTTCTCGGTGTAGAAACAATTCCATGTCACGTGGTGTCGTGTCCAAGTGAACACTTCTCTTTCCCGTAATTTTGTGTTGTGTGTCAAGTAGTGTCTCCATTATTGCCGATCGACATCGACTGCATTGCATTTGTTTATTTATTTAATTGAATTTAATTTTGAGTTCACTTAAAGTAAGTAAGACCAAAGGGCAGGGTTCTCCTGAAGGAGCTATTCTAATCTAACCAATGATCTTTTCCATAATTGTGAATTGAGACTTTACAGTGTCGGCCTCCAAGGCCAGCCTTTCATTATAAGAAGAGCGGTAATTGAATTTAATTTTGAGTTCACCTAAAGTAAGACCAAAAGGCAGGGTTCTCCTGAAGGAGCTATTCTATCTAACCAATGATCTTTTCCATAATTGTGAATTGAGACTTTACAGTGTCGGCCTCCAAGGCCAGCCTTTCATTATAATGATAATTATTTAAAAACCCTCAATTGAATTTAATTTTGAGTTCACCTAAAGTAAGACCAAAGGGCAGGGTTCTCCTGAAGGAGCTATTCTATCTAACCAATGATCTTTTCCATAATATTGTAAATTGAGACTTTACAGTGTCAGCCTCCAAGGCCAGCCTTTCATTATAATGATAATTATTAGGTAGACCTGACAGGCAGACCTGTTCAGCCGTACTTGTCAGGTCTACCTGATAGTGAGTGATCGACTTAAGATATTTTAAAAGGGATCTTGAATATTACTTTATAAAAGGAAACGTCATTCTTTTGTGCTGTGCTTACTTTTTATATTGAACTTAGGTAATCAAAAGAAATAGAGTTTTAGTTATCTTGATATAAATTTATTACCTTTTTCATTATAATTATTATCCTACACCAAAATCCATTCAGTTTCCCTTATTTTCCTCAAAACCTTGTCATATACATTTTCTCACCTAATATCATTATACATTACCACCTATGTATATCATTATTTTTATCTCTCGTCTATCAAATAGATCACATTTCTCCGAACTTGAAAACCAAGTAGGTATGTGGACAAAAGCATAAGAGGCCCAAGGAAATGAGAAGAAAAGATCATGGTTCATAATCTTCGACTTGAACTTTAATCTTTCTCTAGAAGATACGTAAGTTCTAGGAAATCCAATCATAAAAAAGGGAAATAAAAATGTCAAACAAATGCTCCTCGGTTACGTCATGCGAAAATAGAAAGTTTCCTATATGTAAAGAGAAAAAAAGTCTGTATTATGTCTGCTGTACAAAAAAAAAAGTTCAAAAGTTCCTCTCTCGAAGTTTCGTAAAGTTTCGTTCTTACGTATAAAGGGTTGCATAACTTTGG
>NW_007379465.1:0-693 GCF_000475195.1 Diaphorina citri
TTTAATACCAATATTAATATTAGCTTCATGTGGACTGTGTCGTGATCGGTGATGTATTGTGTTTAGTCATGGTATTGGGGATCCATGAGGAGTTTATGATGAGATTGACTTTTTATCATCCTTCCAATGCCAACAGTAAATGAGAACTTTATTAAAATCGTATGGCATGCCTTGAAATTGGTAAATGTTAAGCCGTTTCTTGCATTTTTCACTTGGCTTGGAAAATTACGGTCATTTATATCTTCTTTTCTCTCTTCTGGGAAATTTTATTCAGAATCATTTGCATTGCCATTCACGTCTATTTTCATTAATTTGAAAGAGAAGCACAGTGATCAATTGATCGATTCCAATTGATTGCGAGAGTATTGATTGGGATATATCTGATCAGTTTTGACTTTTGCTTTTTATATCAAGAAGTTTCTTATTAGTTTGCATATTGTCTTTCAGTCGTTAAAGAACGTCAGCCTGACTGAACCACTCAACCACGTTTCTTGTTTGCCATTTCTAGGTCTAATGAAAGAAAAAGTCATTCGCCTGCATATAAAAGTGTCATCGCCATTCAGATATCAGTCATGTCTTGGGTTACCTCAATAGTTTTGTTGAAATGATATTTACCCTGTGTAAAATGTCATAGCATTCACTTCTGAGGCTTCCTGATATCCTGGTATCGTAGTCTAGTTCTTCATGTCACTT
>NW_007379465.1:1039-52164 GCF_000475195.1 Diaphorina citri
TAGAAATATCCTTGCTTTATAACGCTGAAATTTCTCTCCTATTTGTTTTAGCCATTATGTATATTCTAATAGTCTTGCATAATCTCATTTAAGGTTCGCAACCTTGGTCCTTGGCTTGTTCAAATAATGGATATCCTTAACATCTTCAACATTATCTCCATGCTTTCAAAAGTGCTCATGGGGAGATTGACTAAGATGAAACGTACACCATTGTCGTCGTTGTCATAATATTTGTATTGTCACGTTGGTTATGTATATGGCCCAGGGACGGCAAGATTTACATGGGCACTCCCATAAATTTCTTTTAAACCCTTATTTGCCTATATCTAAAGATGGATAAATTTCGTACACTTATGGGGCTAAAAACATGTTGAATTTTTACAACAATCCTTTCATTGTTTTATTCAGTTTTTAAGATATAGGTACTAGTAGACAAGTAGACCTAATATGATTTCAATACTTTTCGCAATTTCTATGTTGTTAGTGGACGTTGAAAATTGTCATCAATCAAACATCAAAATGTTATGTCCTGACATCTGTTGTATTTTATTATTGCACTAATTTTTGTTGAGAATCTTGAGATCTGAGATCGTTTATATTTATACCAAGCCTGATGGTGTGATATACAGATTTCTTATATTGTTTGCTCGCTGTTGTCTGTATATTCCTGTAAAAGATCTATTGTTACTAATAATGCTTTGTTAATTAGTAGTTTGTCCTTACCAAATTATTTTTTGAGTGTCATGATACTATTCTTACTACTGTGTTTCATAATTATTCATAAACATGCATGTATGTGTATATTAATGTACTGATCCGGGTGGAAAATTTGTCTTTATTTGAGATTAGATGCAATTTTTGCTAGACGAATTATTAAATTAGTTTCTTCAATTACTTCTCAAATACTTTAGAAAGACAAATTCAGTAGTGATTTTGTTTTACTACTGTGTTTCATAATTATATTCATAAACATGCATGTATGTGTATAAATTAGTTTCTTCAATTACTTCTCAAATACTTTAGAAAGACAAATTCAGTAGTGATTTTGTTGTACTTTTCATTGTGATCTAAATTGCAACACTTTTTTTGGTGGTACTCTCAAATTTTAAACTACATAATATACATATATTTGAACACCATTAATTGTCGTATAAAGAACGTATATGCAAAGCATGACTGATGACTGTTCAAATATCTGCATTGTTTTCTGGGTAATAATTTGGCACAGTATTTGAAACTACATAATATATATTTGAACACCATTAATCGTCGTATAAAGAACGTATATGCAAAGCATGACTGATGACTGTTCAAATATCTGCATTGTTTTCTGGGTAATAATTTGGCACAGTATTTCGTTCACGCTCTTGCAACTGTTGTAGAAAGAAACATGTGTGTAAACTATGCAGTGATTGAAAGGTGAAATCGTGAACATTTACTTTGTTTTTACCAATTGTTTCATTCTTAAAAGCTCCCTTTATGAGGCAATCAGACAGACACATGTGTGTAACATATGCAGTGATTGAAAGGTGAAATCGTGAACATTTACTTTGTTTTTACCAATTGTTTCATTCTTAAAAGCTCCCTTTATGAGGCAATCTGAAGGGGAAAAATGGACCTACTTAAGTATCTACCAATTCATACCTACGGATGAGTAATATCAACTCCAAGGTTTGAGGACGAGATACGTTACCTTAAATATCTGCTACATGTACTATGTTACTATAGTATACCTACTGTTCAGGAACATATCTGCTCCTCGTTTCAAATCCTCCTTCAGGGAAGTTAAATGAAAAGGCACGTGGTATTTGCCTCCTATTTCGAGTGAATTTGTTCGTGTTTGTTACTTCTAAAATTACTGTACATGCTTGTATAAATGAAAATTTTTAATCTTTCCGAGCTTGCTTTGTACGTATGCGAATTATGCGATGGAAATGAAATCCTAGAAGTGTGCTAAATACATTCCTTAGACCTGCTACATTTATGTTACTATAGTTCTATAGTATACTGTTCAGGAACATATCTGCTCCTCGTTTCAAATCCTCCTTCAGGGAAGTTAAATGAAAAGGCATGTGGTATTTGCCTCCTATTTCCAGTGAATTTGTTCGTGTTTGTTACTTCTAAAATTACCTACTGTACATGCTTGTATAAATGATATTTTTTAATCTTTCCGAGCTTGCTTTGTACGTATGCGAATTATGCGATGGAAATGAAATCCTAGAAGTGTGCTAAATACATTCCTTAGGTACTTGTAGAAAATAAAAATTCAAGTCATACGAATGCACGAAAAATGTACTACTTGTTGATGTTTGTTTGAAACTGAAGTGAAGTAATTGCATAGAGAAATTCAATATTTTATTGATTACAGATTATTAATTGACTCAAATTTCTCTACGAATGTAGGAAAATTATACTACCGTGTTTAGATTAGTATTTAATTTTGGTTTTCTCTTCCCGAGTTTTGAAACTGAAGTTGAAACTGAGTTTTGAGTCTATTATTCCAACACGTGTAAACCTTGTGGTTAAAATGATAATGGTCTTCGGTTTGAAATCAATAACTATATTTATGGTTTCTTGGATTATTCAGAATCATTTGCATTGCCATTCACGTCTATTTTCATTAATTTGAAAGAGAAGCACAGTGATCAATTGATCGATTCCAATTGATTGCGAGAGTATTGATTGGGATATATCTGATCAGTTTTGACTTTTGCTTTTTATATCAAGAAGTTTCTTATCAGTTTGCATTTGCATATTGTTTTTTAGTCGTTAAAGAACGTCAGCCTGACTCAACCACGTTTCTTGTTTGCCATTTCTAGGTCTAATGAAAGAAAAAGTCATTCGCCTGCATAATACTACTGTGTTTCATAATTATATTCATAAACATGCATGTATGTGTATATTAATGTACTGATTCGGGTGGAAAATGTGTCTTTATTTGAGATTAGGTGCAATTTTTGCTAGACGAATTATTAATATTAAATTAGTTTCTTCAATTACTTCTCAAATACTTTAGAAAGACAAATTCAGTAGTGATTTTGTTGTACTTTTCATTGTGATCTCACTGGTTGTTTTACTTTCAACTACATTGTGTATATTAACCTCTTTGAAAATTCCCAATGTAATTATAATGCATATTTCATTTATGATTATGACCAATGTACTTTTTTCGGCTTCAAAAACGGAGTCTTGTAATAACGTTGCAAAACCTTCTATGTGTCTGACTGCTTATGTTTCTGTTGTACAAATGTTTGCTGCTCCTAATCCCGAGAGATTGTTTCAAAATACACCCGTTACGTTTGGTTATAAATAATATTGAAATTTTGACCTTAGTTAGAATCAGAATGTAAATCGAACGACCATGTCATTACCTAGTAAATTTTCATTTATAAACAAAGTGTATATTTTTCGGCTTCAAAATGGAATCTTCTAATAACGTTGCAAAACCTTCTGTATCTGACTGCTCATGTTTCTGTTGTACAAATGTCTGCTACTCCTAATCCCGAGAGATTGTTCTTAAAATACACCATACACCCTCTACGTTTGGTTATAAATAATATTGAAATTTTGACCTTAGTTAGAATCAGAATGTAAATCGAACGACCATGTCATTACCCTATTTGTCCTATGTTTTATGCGGCCTATTCTTATGTAAATTTTCGGTACTCGAAACTATTGCAGGTGTTCTTCAAAAGCAGAGATTCAAGATACTTCGGCTCTCATGAATAACGGAATAATGAAACGAAATTTATCAAGATATTATGTTCGTATAGCATTAAGAATGTTTTTAAATAGTTTGACCCAATATTACCAACTTGTTCATTTATCTATAAAGCACTATCCAAAATAACTGGCCCGTAGTTATGAGCCATTGGTATTGGTATGTGCTCCAACACATTTGAAGAATTCGCCTTTCATTGTCTACTTGATACCAGCATGATATTGTCCATTGTAGATTCAATCATACAATTCTTCAAATTGGGGATAGATATTTTCTTTGCTACTCCTAATCCCGAGAGATTGTTCTTAAAATGCACCATACACCCGTTACGTTTGGTTATAAATAATATTGAAATTTTGACCTTAGTTAGAATCAGAATGTAAATCGAACGACCATGTCATTACCCTATTTGTCCTATGTTTTATGCGGCCTATTCTTATGTAAATTTTCGGTACTCGAAACTATTGCAGGTGTTCTTCAAAAGCAGAGATTCAAGATACTTCCTTGACTCACGGATAGACCTTGCATACCCATCTGTTGGTTATCAAAATAAACACTTTTAACCTGTTTGAAATTCCCACTCTAGTTTGAAGTTGGTCTAGTAGTGGGTGGGGCCATAATTAGTTTGAGGATTTTAAGCGGTTTACCTTCTTTACTTTCTTTTTAGCATAGTAAAGATACTTCCTTGACTCACGGATAGACCTTGCATACCCATCTGTTGGTTATCAAAATAAACACTTTTAACCTGTTCGAAATTCCCACTCTTGTTTGAAGTTGGTCTAGTAGTGGGTGGGGCCATAATTAGTTTGAGGATTTTAAGCGGTTTACCTTCTTTACTTTCTTTTTAGCATAGTAAATTTTAATTAGTGTTCTTTAGTACTAATTTGTTTGTTTCTCAAAACAAACAGTTCATCATAGTAGGCTTCCTCTTGGAAGACTAAAAGATAATTATCCAGCTTGCCAATATTATTAATACTAGCTGAATTCCGTCGCTTCGCTCCGGAATCCCGCTAGTTCATCCCGAGGCATGGCCAATCTTGTGGAAAAGGCATGGCCGAACCAAAGTATCAAAGACTATTTGTTTTAATTTCTATAATTACATTTATGATCAAAGACCGAACATCGGTGTGTTAATGGTTTAATAAAAGGATCAATATGTTTTATAACTTCGGCTCTCATGAATAACGGGATAATGAAACGAAATTTATCATGTTATTATGTTCGTATACGCCGCTACGCCCGTCCCAAGCCGGGGGCTTGTCTTCAAGAGACAAGAAGTGTGGAGGGGGAGGAGTAACACCTCGTTAAAAAACCTTGGTTCCGCTGGCCCGGTGGATAGTACCATGTAAGGGTCCCTGTCTAGGGTTACAGATGAAAAACGGTCAACGGATGCAGATAAGGATTTCTGGATGCGGAGGAACCAGACTGTGAAGTCTGAAAATATCACTGGTGTTGGGTAGCAGCTATACCAGTATCAGCCTAAAGCGGAGACAAGTAAATGTCGGAACGGGTGTCCAAAAGATGTAAAGGCAGTGTGCAGCGAGTGTCAGGGAAAGCAAAGAGGTGTCTCGCAAGGTAAATCTTTTACTATGAGCTAATGTTCAGAGTAACTTCCGGGTTAACCGTCTATTCAATTTTTTACCAATCATCATACTTACCTATAGAGGTACAGACTGACGAGACAGTGTACACTTCCTTATTATTCATTCATCGTTTTGTTATGCGTGTATTGACTATTGTATGAAATGGATATTTAGATAGTCTGATAGTCAACATTGTAGTGAACGTAATTCAGCGGACAATGCAGTGCTGTTGTGCAATGTGGAAGTGATAGTTCATTTAATTTAGCATGAATAAATAGGTGTTTGGTAGTTTGAGCAGCGTTAGAGTAAAAAGGTGATTAGACTGTCAAAAGAGTACAATGTGAAGAAGATTCGGAACTAGGAAGAACTTGAGAATAACTGCTTCGTATGATGCTCAATTATGTGATATCGGCAAAAATTATCCAACCTGAATACGTATTTACGTAAATAATGTAAATCGCTCAATTATGTGATATCGGCAAAAATTATCCAACCTGAATACGTATTTACGTAAATAATGTAAATCATGAAATGGGAAGAAATGATAATGAAACGGAAGTCTTATCCCCTTCCTGCTAAATCATTTGCACTCATCTTGTATCTTACGTCCAGCCCCAATTTTTCACCAGAAGAATTCGTTGCTAATATGTATAAAATGAAACATGACAACTGTATTCTGAGGTGAGAGTAGCTCAAACATAGCGAGAAGATATGTAAATTGGTCGGCAGATAGGTGTGCAAGCCTACTGTGATACCGACTCGGGCAAGACGTTTTCTTTGAACAAATGTAACCATCATCCAACTAAAAGTGTAGTAGGTTGGTTCTTATTACGAAGTCGTAAAACGTGGCAGCACATTTAGTCATCAGACGGTTTTATGAAAATCAGCTCAAGTAAGAAAGTTGAAAGTTTTGTAACTTTATGAAGAATTCGTTGCTAATATGTATAAAATGAAACATGACAACTGTATTCTGAGGTGAGAGTAGCTCAAACGTAGCGAGAAGATATGTAAATTGGTCGGCAGATAGAAAGATAACTTATGAGAAAGAAAGACGAGGTAGGTATGAGAGTATTTTATTTGTTTAGGATAGCGGATGGAAAATTACTCATAAGTTCTATATGATGCTATCGCGTTGCTTGTAAACGCGAGCCAAATTACTATCTATAAATGAGATGCACATTGTAATAAAAACGCAAATATGATCCATCAATGTGTACGTATTCACAGGTTATTTCCATCTAATATTGCATGGCTTTGCAGATTGGAACCTCACTATTCTAACCTTCTTTCAACCTCATTTTACATGTATTCACATTGTAGCACAAACTCAGTCATACCTAGGAAGTTATGACTGTTATGAGTCACAGGAGGACTCACCATATCATTTTACATGTATTCACATTGTAGCACAAACTCAGTCATACCTAGGAAGTTATGACTGTTATGAGTCACAGGAGGACTCACCATAAGCAATAGTGTGACTTATGAGGCATTTAAGGAAACCAATAAAATCCTGACATTTGCATAGGACAATATTATGTGATGAAAATGCATTTTTCTTTTCAGTTCTGATACCTATATGATATCAGCACGATTTCCCTTTGTGCACAAAGGAAAAATAATTTTACCAGCCGAGCGTACCTACTCTTTGTACGCATTTTCATTCCGACAAAGATGATAATAGAAAAGGGAATTTTCCTAAAATGGGAAGAAATTGTCAAGTGATCATATGGAATGTTTATTATGTTCGTGATATAACCGAGTATTGCTATAAAATTCCTGGATTCAGGATTTCATGAATGACGTACTCTTTGTACGCATTTTCATTCCGACAAAGATGATAATAGAAAAGGGAATTTTCCTAAAATGGGAAGAATTTGTCAAGTGATCATATGGAATGTTTATTATGTTCGTGATATAACCGAGTATTGCTATAAAATTCCTGGATTCAGGATTTCATGAATGCGTCTAAGAAGTCTCGGCTTTCATAAATTTCATATTTCTAAAGACTATTGAGTATGAAACTATGAACAAATTATGTATAGTTATTGACCATGTGTTCTGTTATAGTCCTGTAGAAGAAATGTATCTATGAACAAATTATGTATAGTTATTGACCATGTGTTCTGTTATAGTCCTGTAGAAGAAATGTATCCGATTTTATTGATGAAATTAATTAATGGGGAGTCACGTTCGTTGTGGAAAATTGTAAGTTAATCCTTCGCTGAGCACGTTGTATGACAGGCCCAATGCACTCCTCGGTATTACGTATAAGATTCCTGAATCTATCATGGATAAGAACTCAGTGCATTCTATATACTGTGTCCAAAAGATGTAAAGGCAGTGTGCAGCGAGTGTCAGGGAAAGCAAAGAGGTGTCTCGCAAGGTAAATCTTTTACTATGCCGGGAATCAAACCCGGGACCTCCGGTGTGCAAGCCTACTGTGATACCGACTCGGGCAAGACGTTTTCTTTGAACAAATGTAACCATCATCCAACTAAAAGTGTAGTAGGTTGGTTCTTATTACTAAGTCGTAAAACGTGGCAGCACATTTAGTCATCAGACGGTTTTATGAAAATCAGCTCAAGTAAGAAAGTTGAAAGTTTTGTAACTTTACACCTCAGAACAGCGATTGATTCATGAGTTTGTTTCTAACCAAGATTGGTACAGTATAGAGAGGCTTTGCATCATTATACAGAACATGAATATTTAAATTGTGCTGTTACTGTTTTCTAAGCATCCTTTTTGTTCACGTTCAAGACATCCTTACGTTACTGCAAAATATTCACAGCTCTCCTAACTACTTGGTATGCATAAATAATGCTGACACTCAAAGATGAAATGAATGTGTTTTCACATCAAACATCAAAGTAACATGAGGTTGTTAAGCAAACAGTTTTTCTTAATTTTTAAAACAAAAAATAATTTTAAAATATAAAGCCATTTCTTTTCTTCAACACTAGCCCCATTCCCACGATATGTGGGCCTTGCAGTGTTCTCTACATGATTGTGTGTGTATCCAAACAGTTTTGTGTTAGAACAATTGAATTGAACAGGTGTTAATGTGGATGCCTCTATGGTTGGTTCAATACTTCATTACTTTTACTTTCAGTGTGTTTTTGTTCAATAGAACTCTGGCATAGACCGGAGTACACAATGTTTGTTGGTAGCCAAATAACGAATAATTGAATTCAACATATGAGGGCGGTGTAGAAAGTGTCATCAGGTTGAGAACAAACACGGTCAAGTGGGCATCGTGTCCTAAAATGATTAACTCTCGTGTTTTTTAAATTGAAGAAATAGAAATTATCCAATGTTGTTGGGTATAATTTTAGTAGAATAATTTACTGTTTCTACGTTCTAGTTTTGTCCGTGTAAATTGTAAATTTGAATGGGTACACTGAGCATACGTGTATTATTCCTAATGATTAATAGACCAAAACTGTTTGCTTAGAAGAAGGAAAGAAAGAATAATTAAAAGAAAGTTCACTAAATCCTCCTCTTACCTAGGTTTGTATCCTAGTACACTTTTCACTTGCAAAAATACCCAATGTTGTTGGGTATAATTTTAGTTGAACAATTTACTGTTTCTACGTTCTAGTTCTGTCCGTGTAAATTGTAAATTTGAATGGGTACACTGAGCATACGTGTATTATTCCTAATGATTAATAGACCAAAATTGTTTGCTTAGAAGAAGGAAAGAAAGAATAATTAAAAGAAAGTTCACTAAATCCTCCTCTTACCTAGGTTTGTATCCTAGTACACTTTTAATAATTAAAAGAAAGTTCACTAAATCCTCCTCTTACCTAGGTTTGTATCCTAGTACACTTTGGTATATTGAAGCAAATAATGCACGGAATAATGAAGTTACCACCTACTATTATTTATATGCCAAGTGCTTGTACAGGGAGACCAAATTCTTTGGATCACAATGCGGTTTCTATTTCTAGAAACTGAATAGCATTCGTTCAAAGTTGGAGGTGGAGCTTATCGAATAAAATGAAATTAGTGGAAAAAAAAATCGGATGGTCATCAATGGTCTCATCTTCTGCAGAAATCTACTTACATCCGATCAGGTAGAACAGCTGCTTTAAGTGTTGAACTCTCTTGTCACCCGGTTTGCCTCAGAGACTCTTAAACGTAGGAGTTGAACGTAAACAATGCCTCTTGTGTAGACCTAGAATACTACTAACCTTTTGATTTGAACTTTGAATTTGTCTCTGTATATGTTTTCTATTGTTCTCTTCACAGTCTAACTTGACCTGCTATGAACCTGTCGCCTGACTGCACTGTAATGTATCAAAGTCTATTTCATCACATTAATCTCGACTGAGAATTTGTCTCTGTGTATGTTTTCTATTGTTCTCTCCACAGTCTAACTTGACCTGCTATGAACCTGTCGCCTGACTGCACTGTAATGTATCAAAGTCTATTTCATCACATTAATCTCGACTGAGTTTATGACAGCTCATGACATTGAAGATGGGCGTCGATATGACAGATATCCATAATCGATGTTTGAGTTGGTTTATCACCAAAAGATCACAACCATCATTTTCATATTCCAATATATTCTTTGTTGGTTGTTTTCTTTCAAGTTATACATTGTGTATATTAACCTCTTTGAAAATTCCCAATGTAATTGTAGTAAATTTTCATTTATGAACAAAGTGTATATTTTTCGGCTTCAAAATGGAATCTTCTAATAACGTTGCAAAACCTTCTGTATCTGACTGCTCATGTTTCTGTTGTACAAATGTTTGCTACTCCTAATCCCGAGAGATTGTTCTTAAAATGCACCATACACCCGTTACGTTTGGTTATAAATAATATTGAAATTTTGACCTTAGTTAGAATCAGAATGTAAATCGAACGACCATGTCATTACCCTATTTGTCCTATGTTTTATGCGGCCTATTCTTATGTAAATTTTCGGTACTCGAAACTATTGCAGGTGTTCTTCAAAAGCAGAGATTCAAGATACTTCCTTGACTCACGGATAGACCTTGCATACCCATCTGTTGGTTATCAAAATAAACACTTTTAACCTGTTGCTGAAGGGGCCCTTTGGGGGCCTTGAAAATATGAAAAGGCACACCTACCACTCACGAGAAAAAAAATGAGCCATCAACCATTAAAATCGGTCCAGTGGTTTAGGCTGTAGAGCGGTCAACGTCAAAGAAGAAGCGGCAGCAGCAGCAGCAGCAGCAGAAAATGATGAAAAATTTGACGGTTTTCAAAGTCAAATATCTCCGGCTATACTTAACCGATTTTGATGACATTTTTTTTCAACTTGGTCTACTTTCATGCCCGAACACACACATGCAATCCGTTTTCTTCCATCATTTGTAGTTGTCCCCCTACAACTACCTGAAAACGGCTACTTTCCCTGTCGCGTATAATATCTCTAGTAGCGCGGTCAAACTTTCTTGACTTGGCGGGGCGGAGCGCTACCGCGCTCCTTAATAACTTCGGCTCTCATGAATAACGGAATAATGAAACGAAATTTATCAAGATATTATGTTCGTATAGCATTAAGAATGTTTTTAAATAGTTTGACCCAATATTACCAACTTGTTCATTTATCTATAAAGCACTATCCAAAATAACTGGCCCGTAGTTATGAGCCATTGGTATTGGTATGTGCTCCAACACATTTGAAGAATTTGCCTTTCATTGTCTACTTGATAGCAGCATGATATTGTCCATTGTAGATTCAATCATACAATTCTTTAAATTGGGGATATATATTTTCTTTTGTTTGGACTTTTGCTGATGGACTGCTTTAGTTGATCATCACAGTATGGAGATGGAGAAGACGAAAGATTTTTGAACGTCCTGTCAATGTCATGAATACAATACAAATTCAGTGCACTCCGATTTCTTTCATGTGAGTGTTTTGATGGTAATGGAAATATGAAACGTATTGATTGTTTGTAAGGTTCTCTCCATGAATTTATGTATTTACATTCAGGTATAATACATTTCTCAGCAAATGTTACACATTAGATAGCGCTGTACCGTATTCGACTGTGTGTAGTTGATTAGTTTGGCCGTTATTTTTGTTTATGCTTATCGTGAGATTATCGTACATGAATGCGTGGTATTCGGTATTCAACTTGCTACTGACATGTATTTATAGTTTCTTCTTTCTGACAGATGCTATTCTTGCATTATTATACTATTCTTGCATTATTATACTATAAGAATAATTTCATAATCCTGATTCTCAAATTCCCTAAAAAGAACAATCACTAAGGATTCTGACTGATTCCATCTAATGTCTAAAGACTAAAAAAACATTACTCTCATTGGCTGCGTAGTTAAAATTTGCCAATATCGGAAATTTTTTGAAAATATTGTGAACAATATCTAACCCATATGGAAATACTTGTGTCTTGTGAATCTCCGACCCGAGCTAAAATTCTGATTACACCAGGAAAAGCCTTCTCTTACCCCATCTCCAACTGTCTTCAGGTCACTAGCACACAGAGTACTAGGTTCTTTGCCATTTGTCCCATCTGTGGTTTTGCCTAGATGTAGTGAAGATGGGCATGTTCTAAAAGAGTTCCTGCTAGGTGTGAATATTAATCTCGTCAGATCGTCTTCATCTTGGTGTTTCATCGCACTCCGGAATGTTGCGCTGGAAGGAGCGTGTGCCAAAATAATTAAAATTGTTCACAATATTTTCAAATACAATGAACTCATTATCAGCGCCATAATCCCATTGTGTCACGCCTTAGTTTATTTTTGTTTGAACGGTTTTTATCGAATAATAAAAGTTTCAGAGGAAGGGGAAATTCTTTTCTTTGGGGAACTGACAAAATGGATGCCCTTAAACATGACCTTTCATCACGTTTACGAGTATTATGTGTGGAGGTGGAAACAATATTTTGAATGGATCTCCTAATCTTAGCTTATATCATATATGGATTAAACGGAAAAGTAAATTTCATTCCAAAAATGCTTAAAAAATGGTGTGGTTTGAACTTAAACAGGGCCATTCTAGTCTAGTCCATTCAATTTACACCAAATTTGTAATTTGTCTTTGTACTATCCGCACCTGATTTATATTCGTGGAGGTGGAAACAATATTTTCATCGTGGGGGCTAGGTTGTTTAATCTTAGCTTATATCATATATGGATTATACGCAAAAGTAAATTTCATTCCAAAAATGATTAAAAAATGGTGTGGTTTGAACTTAAACAGGGCCATTCTAGTCTAGTCCATTCAATTTACACCAAATTTGTATTTTGTCTTTGTACTATCCGCACCTGATTTATATTCGTGGAGGTGGAAACAATATTTTCATCGTGGGGGCTAGGTTGTTGTGTTATTGGTTAGTGCCTTCATCATCATCAGACAGGTATTAGGTACCAAAGGAAAGCAAAGATTGGAGAAAAGAGAGGCTCTTTTTCACTTCAGAATAATAAATTACTAAGTAGGTGTTACTCAAGATATTTATATGAAAACTTTCACCTCTAGATATCATATAGGTAGGTAATAACTATCTATACCTACATGTTATGTAACTAGATACCCGTGTACTTATAAGTAGGTACCTACCTTCTGTGAAGGTAATAATATGTTACTGGAAAAAAAAGTCACGTAAGGGCAAGGAGGGGAAAAAAGCTTTAATAAAAGTCTCAACACTAGGTTGTTGTGTTATTGGATTTTTAAAAATTAATATGAGCGTGTTGAGTTTCAACTTTTCAGGATATCCTATAGGAGTAGATAGGTGTGTTATTGGATTTTTAAAAATTAATATGAGCGTGTTGAGTTTCAACTTTTCAGGATATCCTATAGGAGTAGATAGGTAGGTATTCAATATGCAATGTGGTCAAGTCTATTTGTAAGTCTTCATATTCAATAACACCGGAGAATGAGTACGTATAATCTGATCTTGTGATGAGGTGTCACTGGTGAAATACGAGCTTGGAAGAAAGATCACGTCCATGTCTATTTGTGCTTTAAGGGCTCCGTTTGGGATAGTTGTAAAACGACAAAATCTGATATCCTTTAAATGAGTTTCGTTCATGAGGGTTATACGTATAGTCTAATCTTGTGATGAGGTGTCACTGGTGAAATACGAGCTTGGAAAAAAGATCACGTCTATTTGTGCTTTAAGGGCTCCGTTTGGGATAGTTGTAAAACGACAAAATCTGATATCCTTTAAATGAGTTTCGTTCATGAGGGTTTTGGCAATCAATGTTGGTCTACATTTCTAAAACAATAGCTTATACTTGAGGCTAACATTTCTCTCAAAGATAGTCATCGCAAGTAAACCCACTTTCCCATAATGGTTCATCACAAATATGTATCCATTACTGTACGATCCAGTTTTGATTTTGACGTCAGTTTTTGTTTTACTAACGATCCGCCTTATACGGGTCTCTCATTTCACCCAAGTCAATGAAAACTTGAAAGCAATCTACTCATCATTGTACTTCTTGTGTACGTTCATACTTCTCTTGATTACTTTCTTCATCCAAACACAAATTACCATATTTAGTACCCAGTTGGAGATACATCCACCAGAGTATACCAGTTGTAGTGAGTGTCATCTCTCCTACAATACTGGACAGTCTCAACAATCAAGTGGGATTTAAAAGATAACATTAACATAATAGTCAAAGGTGATCTAGTTGTAGTGGTGAGTGTCATCTCTCCTACAATACTGGACAGTCTCAACAATCAAGTGGGATTTAAAAGATAACATTAACATAATAGTCAAAGGTGATCGTAAACATGATCTTTACAAGTGCAATGTCTTGTATCGTAAAATTACTTTCTTGACCCTCTCTCATTTCACCCAAGTCAATGGAAACTTGAAAGCAATCTACTCATCATTGTACTTGTTGTGTACGTTCATACTTCTCTTGATTACTTTCTTCATCCAAACACAAATTACCATATTTAGTACCCAGTTGGAGATACATCCACCAGTAAAACGTTCATGAGGTAAAACAATAACTTATACTTGAGGCTAACATTTCTCTCAAACTCAAAGATAGTCATCGCAAGTAAACCCACTTTCCCATAATGGTTCATCACAAATATCAGTTTTGATTTTGACGTTAGTTTTTGTTTTACTAACGATCCGCCTTATACGGGTCTCTCATTTCACCCAAGTCAATGGAAACTTGAAAGCAATCTACTCATCATTGTACTTCTTGTGTACGTTCATACTTCTCTTGATTACTTTCTTTATCCAAACACAAATTACCATATTTAGTACCCAGTTGGAGATACGTCCACCAGAGTACTAGTT
This sequence comes from Diaphorina citri, assembly GCF_000475195.1. NCBI lineage: Eukaryota > Metazoa > Arthropoda > Insecta > Hemiptera > Psyllidae > Diaphorina > Diaphorina citri. The sequence goes on from NW_007379465.1 coordinate 15,616, forward strand.
GTAGTGAGTGTCATCTCTCCTACAATACTGGACAGCCTCAACAATCAAGTGGGATTTAAATGATAACATTAACATAATAGTCAAAGGTGATCGTAAACATGATCTTTACAAGTGCAATGTCTTGTATCGTAAAATTACTTTCTTGACCCATTGTTCATCATGCTGGTGCAAGTTTCCTTGAACTTGAGCATGTCAACTTCATGGTGGAACATATTCATCTTAATTATAACATTATGCATGTGCAGTCTACTGTGTGTACGCTGTTGCCTATGACTTGGACAGTTTCATTTAGATGTGTTTACAAATGCAGGAGCTGTTGACTATTAGGCCATTCTTCCAAAATGTGTGATTTTTTATAAATCAAGGCTTCTCTGTGCATCGAAGCTTTGATTGCAGATTAGAGGTAGTGCTATATTGTCTGGAGCTCTGATGGTTCAACTTACTACTTCCTATTTCCTATATGCCTTATAGTCACCCTGTAAGGTATACTCGTAAGTTGCACCAAGCACATGTAGAATATCATATTGACGGGGTCTGGTGCTTTATATTTTCGTCTTGCCGCGATGTAGACCTTGTGAACTTGACTGCATAGACTGCTGCAAATGATTTAGTACATACGCTCCCAAGCATTTTTTTCAGCGGTGCAGATATTATTGATGAGTCACTGTGCCTGAATATTATGTTGTTAGTAAGTTGGGTTGGGTGTTGGGTACATTGGTTTTGAGTTGTGCATACATTTTATCATTATGCAGAAAGAACAATGGTTCGGTTGTCATGTTTGGTATAGATTTCAAATAATTTATTTCCAGTAATTTCCAGGCGCCAAAAAGTGGTTTCGGGCAAAGAATTTTTCGATGTTGAATATTAAACCTAATAGGTACCTATTCTTTGCAACAGCATTTATTCTACTTACTTTGTCAAAAATATTTAGGTTTTGCTGATGGTTTGTGCTTTGAGTGCCTTTTCCTCGAAAATGGTCGGTGCTGATAATGCTGATATCCGTTTTCTCCAGCCCTCTTCTGTTTCTGATAAAGTCAAAAATTATTCAACATAAATATCTGAGCACTGTACACATGTACTGATTTCTACCTTCTTTTGATTGTTTCAGGTAAGAAAGAAGTCACGTGGAATTCAATCCAAACATTTTATCAGACTGGTAAGTACTTGCTACTTACATTGAGGCTGTCCCATACTTACATTACAGACTGTCCCATGGTGGCCAAATAAAATTAAAGAACCCCTTTTGTAATATGAAATTGAAGTCTGTGTGCCTGCGTGTGGGTTCTACTTGGTTCGTAGGTATACGTATAGCATTAGTAATAATATTATGGTAGCCACACTATTTCCTGTGTTTTGGGTCAAACAGCACGGTTCAACGCCTAAAAGGTTGGTTATGTGTATGTAAATCCTTGGTTGTTTGTTGACCGGATACCAAAGTGATACCCCCACGTCAAGCTGTCAGCAGACCCGGGTAATCAGATCGTGGGAAGAGTTTTCAGTCATATTCTATAGATTTTCCTTTGGCATACATCCTACGTAGAGCCTATCACTGCCAAAGTGATACCCCCACGTCAAGCTGTCAGGAGACCCGGGTAATCAGATCGTGGGAAGAGTTTTCAGTCATATTCTATAGATTTTCCTTTGGCATACATCCTACGTAGAGCCTATCACTACTGTGATGCTACAGCTACTTGGTAATCTTGATAGGAAATCTCTGGCCCAGGCCCAATCGAGTCATGTATGATCTCTAAGGAGACTAATAAAATTATAGATGATCTCCTCCTTAAGGAAATCGATAGTTGAGGTAAGGTATCTCATGGTATGACATCTCCAGGTACTATTGGGTAGCTATGAAATGTTAGGCGCGATCAGATAACCTGAACTGTACCTCTCCGTCTCTGGCACGAGAAAAAATAGTCATGGGCGTATTTTGTACTTTTTTGCGTTTGAATTCTTTTCTCTGTATTGTAAATTGAACAATGGGCAGTGATTGAATTTTATGTGAACGTAGAATGTACATATGTGTAATTTGATTTAGTGAATTTAGACGAGTGTCTGGAATCACGCGAAATCACACCCAACCAATTACAAGCACTCTGATTTATTCTGTATTACCTGTGTTCACGTGTGGACATTTTTTCCACGGGCTAACTGAAAAGGCAAGGCGTACAAGATATATGTCCGCTATTTGGTCTGTTAACACGGACTCATCCGATAGCGGTTTGAAGAGTAACTTACTTTGAATTTAGACGAGTGTCTGGATTCACGCGAAATCACACCCAACCAATTACAAGCATTCTGATTTATTCTGTATTACCTGTGTTCACGTGTGGACATTTTTTCCATGGGCTAACTGAAAAGGCAAGGCGTACAAAATATATGTCCGCTATTTGGTCTGTTAACACGGACTCATCCGATAGCGGTTTGAAGAGTAACTTACTTTGCTACCACAAAATTAAATTACCCACTTTCATATAGGACTTACTTCTATTTCAATTAATTAAAAAATAACCGTTCGGATGATACAGAACGTACTAGCCAAGGTAAACTTTCATGTAACAACAGAAACTCTAATGTGAGAGGAAGTGGGCAAGTTCAAAATTCCTGTTGCAAGAAAGAGATCTTTGACGTTAGTGAATAAGAAAGATTAAGGATTCAAAGGCGGGTCAATAATGTGAACATAAATTTTGTAATTATCAAAGCCGCAGCATGATATTGTCCATTGTAGATTCAATCATACAATTCTTTAAATTGGGGATATATATTTTCTTTTGTTTGGACTTTTGCTGATGGACTGCTTTAGTTGATGATCACAGTATGGAGATGGAGAAGACGAAAGATTTTTGAACGTCCTGTCAGTGTCATGAATACAATACAAATTCAGTGCACTCCGATTTCTTTCATGTGAGTGTTTTGATGGTAATGGAAATATGAAACGTATTGATTGCAACAGAAACTCTAATGTGAGAGGAAGTGGGCAAGTTCAAAATTCCTGTTGCAAGAAAGAGATCTTTGACGTTAGTGAATAAGAAACAGAAACTCTAATGTGAGAGGAAGTGGGCAAGTTCAAAATTCCTGTTGCAAGAAAGAGATCTTTGACGTTAGTGAATAAGAAAGATTAAGGATTCAAAGGCGGGTCAATAATGTGAACATAAATTTTGTAATTATCAAAGCCCCCTATCCTACGTACCATCGCGATTACTTATATGACTCCTTGGTAAAAACTGTTAAGTTCATACGTTAGTCTGGAACTTGGCCCGCCGCGCTACTCTGCGCTAATATATTTCACACATTTTGCAGGGAAAAGGTCAAGACGCGCGTTAAAGTTGAAGAACTGTATTAAAAGTTAAATTACTTACATACATGTTTCTAATACCAGACTATTCATTAGTGTATCCCCAAATTGTACCTACACCTAATGTTGAACTTGAATTTTCATCCATTTATGCTGCTTTGCTGATATAAACCATAACGTATAACTATTAAACCAGGATCCATTATTTATCAGATCCTAGATTGAAGTAGGATAAATACAGGTAGTGCAAATAATGGATCCTGTTATCTGGTATCACCTGACTACCTCAGCCATAGCTCACAGGTGCGTACCTATTCTTTAGCCAAGGTAATTAGAAGTCTCACTGGATGATGAATCCTTTCATATTGCTCACGAGATAAAGGATTATTTTGATCATTTTTGATTCCGTTAACACTTAATCATTTTCTTTTGTCACGGGTCACAGACTTTTCTTTTCTAACTTCTCTAATACCTGTCTCTTCCATTGTTGTTTCCTCATCTGGGAAAGTAATTACGACCCTAATCATGAGTCATGACCAAGTCAATCGATGTGATCTACTGGAAATTGAACCACAAGAGAAACTTCATCAATTTCTTCCAATCTATCACCGAGTAGACAAGAGGAAAGTCGTTCCAACGATTTTGACACAACCTCGTACTGATACATTACGGTAGATGTAGCTCGAAACTTTGTTAGTTTGTCGTCTGTTAGCCTTAACAGTCTATCATGTGGCTTATAACAGTAAGCTCTACTTCTAGTAGAACTAGACAGGCAAAGACGATGGGTTTGATTGAATTGTCCTCTCTTCCACCACGTTGTTGTATGATACTTTACTTGTACCTGAAACCTGATTTTATCAATGTCCACAAAAGCTGTTCTCTAACTTGACCCGAGTAGCCTACAAAGAGTAAGCGTTCTGCTCTCTACATAACGTTTCAACCATGTCTGTCTGTAGCTGCAGTCCAAGACGGGAAGGACAGACTCCCCTAGCTCTCAAGAGTAATTATACCTATACATCAGCAGCGAGATTTTCATGCATATAAAAACAGTCATGTCTATCTGCACATTGCAGTTAATAGAACAAACTATGTACTTGAAAATTTCATTTTCCTACAGGCATAAGTAGGTATATCAGGATGTTCGTCATTTGTGCAGTTTGCATGAGAAACGAGAAGGATGTCGTCGTCATTTGTTAAAGCTGACGAGTATTGATATAACTTTTCCAACTAATGTCAACAGAAGAAAATTATATCCACATGGGTTGGTGGAAATCACAAACTTATTTCCAGTTTCCGATTTTTTCCAGTACCTACAAAAAATAAGGAATCTAATGGTGAAAACCGCATCTTCCTAGCCCATCTAGAAGTGGGTTAGAATTAGTATGAGTGAGTGAGTCAGTATAAAAACAGTCATGTCTATATCTCTACTCTTTATGCGAGAGTGAACAACTCTGGTGCACTCATAGTGTTCAATTAACGGCAATTATATCGATCACAACCTGGTCTATGTGCTGACGGCAATATGCATCTACTATGTTGTGAGCATGTCTATATCTCTACTCTTTATGCGAGAGTGAACAACTCTAGTGCACTCATAGTGTTCAATTAACGGCAATTATATCGATCACAACCTGGTCTATGTGCTGACGGCAATATGCATCTACTATGTTGTGACTTGTGACTATACAGATCTAGTTTTGTCTTCATACTGAATTAAGATGGCATTGATCTTGATTCTCGATAGAATGCATGAAAGAATGGTTCTATGAAGTCGCAGACTGGTCTATCAACAGGGGCATAGTTGTTCAAATGGTTCACACTTTAGATCAGTTGCATAAAGCTAAGCTCTGATTTGAGCTGTTTTATTAGGGTAAAGAGCTCCTAGTGTAAGTGTAATGGCTTATGGGATTTCTAGTCCTCAGCTGGCAGTATAGTTAAGTGCCACTCTCTGGACCAAGAAAACCCAACTTAACTTAGACATGTATTAATTAACCTCTGATTTCCAGCTACAGTTTTACTTCGTTCAAGGAGGATCATTTGGATCATGTCATAGTTATTAGTACACGAAATAATTACATATATCTTTATTCCATGACTTTTTCAATGGTCATGAAATAATAAAATTATTGAAGCTCAGGCAACCAGAGTTCCAACGAATGACTCGAATGCTCAATGTATCCAGATTTAATTTTATCATAATTATTGTGGAACACTAGAATTTGAAGGCTAGAGCGGAAGAGAATGTGGATAAAATTTGGTGACATTGAAATTTTATTAGTTTTGGTAACAAAGTGTGAGTGTGTATCTGGTCTTTCCTTACTGGGTTTATCACTCTAGTAATCTAGTGAACGACAGAGGTCAACTGAACTGATTGTAGAATTCTGAGGTTTCAATAATACGCGGTTGGTCCTTCATTGGCAACCAAATTTTAGGACACATACAGGTACTTATTGAGTGCTTGCGAGGAGACAGACTATTTCGCTGAATCGTGACGATAGAGGGGGTATTTGTGATTTCTCTAAGTTACACGAATAATTTCAGCCACATACAGGTACCTACTTATTGAGTGCCGCTTGCGAGGAGACAGACTATTTCGCTGAATCGTGACGATAGAGGGGGTATTTGTGATTTCTCTAAGTTACACGAATAATTTTAGTATAGACTGCATAGTCTCAAACTGAACCAATCAGAATCATAGAAATTAAAACCTGGACTCATAGGACACTTCAATCAAAATTTATTCGAATCGCCTATTGTCAATGGCAGATGGCGAATTGGAAACGTGTAAATAATTACTCAAGAATTATCTCCATTTATAAGCAATGACTTTGAGACTCAAATATAAATGTACATCAACAACCTATAGAAGACTTGTGAAATTTGAAACGTGCAAATATAATTACTCAAGAATTATCTCCATTTATAAGCAATGACTTTGAGACTCAAATATAAATGTACATCAACAACCTATAGAAGACTTGTGCCAATCAACAACCTATAGAAGACTTGTGCCACTGAGTTCAGACGTCAGTTTGATACCTTCAGGCCCATTAATTTTTGTTTATTGGGTGTATAATACTCTACGGCCCTATACACGACTCTGCAAGGTATGCTTAGTGCTCACGACAGTGTCAAAATTTGGCTTCTTTCGTTAGAGAGCGCCAAGTGCCTTTTTCACAATTCCTAAAACGACTCCATAAAACCAGACTCATTGTTTACTAAAAACATTACCAACTGACGAAAGACATTTCTATGATTCCGCATGAAAGTTAGTCGTACTCGACGGTTTCTCCATGTGATTCAGCTGAATCTAGAAAAAGTGAACGCCGCATCGATGCGGCGTAGGAATGAAAAACAGACCTATAGACTGCATAGTCTCAAACTGAACCAATCAGAATCATAGAAATTAAAACCTGGACTCATAGGACACTTCAATCAAAATTTATTCGAATCGCCTATTGTCAATGGCAGATGGCGAATTGGAAACGTGTAAATAATTACTCAAGAATTATCTCCATTTATAAGCAATGACTTTGAGACTCAAATATAAATGTACATCAACAACCTATAGAAGACTTGTGCCACTGAGTTCAGACGTCAGCTTGATACCTTCATGCCCATTACTTACTTATTGTTTATTGGGTGTATAATACTCTACGGCCCTATACACGACTCTGCAAGGTATGCTTAGTGCTCACGACAGTGTCAAAATTTGGCTTCTTTCGTTAAAGAGCGCCAAGTGCCTTTTTCACAATTCCTAAAACGACTCCATAAAATCAGACTCATTGTTTACTAGAAACAATACCAACTGACGAAAGACATTTCTATGATTCCGCATGAAAGTTAGTCGTACTCGACGGTTTCTCCATGTGATTCAGCTGAATCTAGAATTCGCAAAGCCTCTGTTAAAGAATAGTATACCCGCAACACTAGCAAAATGGCCTTAGCTTACATAATAGCATGAGTATGGCCAATATAGGGGTCTTCTTCACAGGTCGAGGTTAGACATAGATAGGAATCGATGATAACTACAATATACACTCAGTATACTCCTGTGCACCCATCGGCCTAATGCAATCCACCTCATCACTCTGGCAAATGATAAGAAAATAAGCCCTTCGCATATTGTGTGTTCAACGTATGATCGCCAGGTTGTATTGATTACAGACAATAGTTTGTTCATGGTTTTTGAAGACAGATTTTGTCGAAAAATTCGACTTTACGAGTGTACTTTGTTATTAAACAAAGGGAAAGGAGATCATCTACAGTTTTGCTTATGAGTCCAATCACATTAAACCAGAAGAAGTATGAGACATATTAAGCTGTATATGAAATGTGAAGAGAAGAAAGAACATCAAGTTGTTTTGTTTATCAGATATGCGTCTGATGAATGAAGATGTCTAAGTAATTATGCTGTTTACTATACGAGCACATAAATAGGCGCTGCTAATTGCTCATGATATTGCCTGACCTTCAGTATTCACCGGAAGATTTATTTGTGTTTTAGGGAAAACTAGACGCTTAATTAAGTGACGACTGACAATTAAATTCAACGAACAATAGGAAATTCAGAAATTCAACAAAGAATCATGTCTTATTTAAATTAGTCAGACAGTTTACTCATCAGCATCATTCTAATCTTGTTTCTAAAATTCTGTAGCAGAATTTAGCAATGGTTGGCATAGACAATTAAATTCAACGAACAATAGGAAATTCAGAAATTCAACAAAGAATCATGTCTATTTAAATTAGTCAGACAGTTTACTCATCAGCATCATTCTAATCTTGTTTCTAAAATTCTGTAGCAGAATTTAGCAATGGTTGGCATTAAAGTTATTTAACTTTGACGTCCTAGACGTGGACATAACACGTGTATTTCTCACCAATGAGAGCGGTGCATTTTTCCGATTTTTTTATTGTTTTCAAAGACAATTACCATGTAAACCTCGACTTCACTCCTATGGTCAGACCAGCCTCATTAACTAGTCATATAATCAAGATTTATCACCTATTAGCAACGTACAACTGACATGATTAAAGTCGTAATAATAAAATTACAAAGTGTGTTCAGATTGGCTTCCATAGTGCACGTCTCACTGCGTTGTGCGTTGCATTAACGATTGGGGACGTGATAATGATAAGACGATAGGTAATAGCTATTGACTAATTTACTGGCCATGAAGAGAATTTCAAACGCGCGCCAATCAGTGTGTAAATTCTCTTTATGGGAAAACTGTTTTTCTCTCTGAAATCCTTATTTACGAGGCATTCTGCGTTGTGCATTGCATTAACGATTGGGGACGTGATAAGACGATAGGTAATAGCTATTGACTAATTTACTGGCCATGGAGAGAATTTCAAACGCGCGCCAATCAGTGTGTAAATTCTCTTTATGGGAAAACTGTTTTTCTCTCTGAAATCCTTATTTACGAGGCATTCGCCTATTTACGAGGTAACACTGCATTATTTTATTTCACTAAGCCAACTTGTGTTCCGATAGGTCCCAAGGTCTTTGTTGTTTCAAAAAGAAGCTATAAAAATACGAGGTGCGTCTTTCAAATCAAGATTCTCTAATGACTATTTCACTCTTAGGGTCATATTCGGTCAGTAGATGAACTTTTTAGGGGTCCAAAGTAAGTAGATCCCTAATCCGCTTGTATCAGGAAGTTTCTGGTGCACTTGGATGTCAGCTTGAGTGATACAATTAATGCATCGTCAATAATAAAACAAGAGAACCAGATATCTACTGTCACACTATCCGGTCAACAAACAACCAAGGATTTACATACACATAACCAACCTTTTAGGCGTTGAACCGTGCTGTTTGACCCAAACACAGGGAAGACCAGCTGGGGCTACCAGTATTAGTTATGATACATTACGTATGACTTCGAAACAATAGACCACACGGAGGCAACAGACTTCAATTTTCTTTACAAAAGGGGTTTTTAATTTCATTTGACCCACCATGGGGACCGTCTTAATGTAGTAAGTATGTATGGACTGCCTTAATAAGTACAAGTACTTACCAGTCTTATAAAATGTTTGGATTGAATTCATGTGATTCTTTCCTTACCTGGAACATCAAAAGAAGATAAATCAGTACATGTGTGCAGTGCCTCGACATTTATGTTGAATTATTTTTGACTTTATCAGAACAGAAAAGGGCTGGAGAAAACGGATATCACACCGACCATTCTCGAGGAAAAGGCACTCAAAGCACAAACCATCAGCAAAACCTAAACATTTTTGACAAAGTAAGTAGAATCAATGCTGTTGCAAAGAATAGGTATTAGGTTTAATATTCAACATCGAAAAATTCTTTGCCCGAAACCACTTTTTGGCGCCTGGAAATTACTGGAAATAAATTATTTGAAATCTATATACCAAACATGACAACCGAACCATTGTTTTTTCTGCATAATGATAAAAGGATAAAACGTATGCACAACTCAAAACCAAAGTACCCAACCCAACTTACTAACAACATAATATTCAGACACAGTGACTCATCAATAATATCTGCCCCGCTGAAAAAAATGCTTGGGAGCGTATGTACTAAATCATTTGCAGCAGTCTATGCAGTCAAGTTCACAAGGTCTACATCGCGGCAATACGAAAATATAAAGCACCAGACCCCGTCAATATGATATTCTACATGTGCTTGGTGCAACTTACGAGTATACCTTACAGGGTGACTATAAGACATATAGGAAGTAGTACGTTGAACCATCAGAGCTCCAGACAATATAGCACTACCTCTAATCTGCAAACAAAGCTTTGATGCACAGGGAAGCCTTGATTTGTAAGAAATTACACATTTTGGAAGAATTACCTAATAGTCAACAGCTCCTGCATTTGTAAGCACATCTAAATGAAACTGTCCAAGTCATAGGCAACAGCGTACACACAGTAGACTGCACATGCATAATGTTATAATTAAGATGAATATGTTCCACCATGAAGTTGACATACTCAAGTTCAAGGAAACTTGCACCAGCATGATGAACATTGAAGATTAACCATATCATTCCACTCTACATTCTGCATTCCTCACGTATGTAGAACCCACGTAATGCGGGTAATAAGAATTCCAACTTTCCTTTGTGTGTTCCTCTTGAGGAAACATTTTTACTTTCGTTGCTTTTTTGAGGAATCTGCATTTTTTATTCAGTCCCAAAGTTAACTTTTTCTTTCACAACATTGCTGTAGATCTCATTCAACAGAATCGTTGACAATACTTTCGCAGTTTTCCATCCATTCCCTAGAATTGGCTTCCAACTTTCCCAGGGGAAAATAAATCATAATTGGACAAAATACCAGCACGTTGTTTGAAATTCTCCGATGTCGCTTAGATCTTTCAAGAGATATTCTTTACATGGCTATACAACATCGATCGTCTGAACTGAACTTTTTGTGTTTCAATCAATAATTCCGATCATGAAACCCATGTAACGATGTATCATAATCTTCCCACTCTGTTTTAATTACAACATTGAACCTGGACTGAGGTCATATTTTGAGTAAAGTTCAGTGATATTTTCTTTTGTTTGGACTTTTGCTGATGGACTGCTTTAGTTGATCATCACAGTATGGAGATGGAGAAGACGAAAGATTTTTGAACGTCCTGTCAATGTCATGAATACAATACAAATTCAGTGCACTCCGATTTCTTTCATGTGAGTGTTTTGATGGTAATGGAAATATGAAACGTATTGATTGTATGTCTGTATCAATACAACCTGGCGATCATACGTTGAACACACAGTATGCGAAGGGCTTATTTTCTTATCATTTGCCAGAGTGATGAGGTGGATTGCATTAGGCCGATGAGTGCACAGGAGTATACTGAGTGAATATTGTAGTTATCATCGATTCCTATCTATGCCTAACCTCGACCTGTGAAGAAGACCCCTATATTGCCCATACTCATGCTATTATGTAAGCTAAGGTCATTTTGCTAGTGTTGCGGGTATACTATTCTTTAACAGATGCTTTGCGAATTCTAGATTCAGCTGAATCACCTGAATCCTGGTGCAAGTTTCCTTGAACTTGAGTATGTCAACTTCATGGTGGAACATATTCATCTTAATTATAACATTATGCATGTGCAGTCTACTGTGTGTACGCTGTTGCCTATGACTTGAACAGTTTCATTTAGATGTGTTTACAAATGCAGGAGCTGTTGACTATTAGGCCATTCTTCCAAAATGTGTGATTTTTTACAAATCAAGGCTTCTCTGTGCATCAAAGCTTTGATTGCAGATTAGAGGTAGTGCTATATTGTCTGGAGCTCTGATGGTTCAACGTACTACTTCCTATATGCCTTATAGTCACCCTGTAAGGTATACTCGTAAGTTGCACCAAGCACATGTATCATATTGACGGGGTCTGGTGCTTTATATTTTCGTCTTGCCGCGATGTAGACCTTGTGAACTTGACTGCATAGACTGCTGCAAATGATTTAGTATTTAGTACATACGCTCCCAAGCATTTTTTTCAGCGGGGCAGATATTATTGATGAGTCACTGTGTCTGAATATTATGTTGTTAGTAAGTTGGGTTGGGTACATTGGTTTTGAGTTGTGCATACGTTTTATCATTATGCAGAAAGAACAATGGTTCGGTTGTCATGTTTGGTATAGATTTCAAATAATTTATTTCCAGTAATTTCCAGGCGCCAACAGTTTCATTTAGATGTGTTTACAAATGCAGGAGCTGTTGACTATTAGGCCATTCTTCCAAAATGTGTGATTTTTTACAAATCAAGGCTTCTCTGTGCATCAAAGCTTTGATTGCAGATTAGAGGTAGTGCTATATTGTCTGGAGCTCTGATGGTTCAACGTACTACTTCCTATATGCCTTATAGTCACCCTGTAAGGTATACTCGTAAGTTGCACCAAGCACATGTATCATATTGACGGGGTCTGGTGCTTTATATTTTCGTCTTGCCGCGATGTAGACCTTGTGAACTTGACTGCATAGACTGCTGCAAATGATTTAGTATTTAGTACATACGCTCCCAAGCATTTTTTTCAGCGGGGCAGATATTATTGATGAGTCACTGTGTCTGAATATTATGTTGTTAGTAAGTTGGGTTGGGTACTTTGGTTTTGAGTTGTGCATACGTTTTATCCTTTTATCATTATGCAGAAAAAACAATGGTTCGGTTGTCATGTTTGGTATATAGATTTCAAATAATTTATTTCCAGTAATTTCCAGGCGCCAAAAAGTGGTTTCGGGCAAAGAATTTTTCGATGTTGAATATTAAACCTAATACCTATTCTTTGCAACAGCATTGATTCTACTTACTTTGTCAAAAATGTTTAGGTTTTGCTGATGGTTTGTGCTTTGAGTGCCTTTTCCTCGAGAATGGTCGGTGCTGATATTGCAAAGAATTTTTCGATGTTGAATATTAAACCTAATACCTATTCTTTGCAACAGCATTTATTCTACTTACTTTGTCAAAAATGTTTAGGTTTTGCTGATGGTTTGTGCTTTGAGTGCCTTTTCCTCGAGAATGGTCGGTGCTGATATCCGTTTTCTCCAGCCCTTTTCTGTTTCTGATAAAGTCAAAAATTATTCAACATAATTATTTGAGCACTGCACACATGTATTGATTTTTATCTTCTTTTGATTGTTTCAGGTAAGAAAGAAGTCACATGGAATTCAATCCAAACATTTTATCAGACTGGTAAGTACTTGCTACTTACATGTCTGAGCACTGTACACATGTACTGATTTCTACCTTCTTTTGATTGTTTCAGGTAAGAAAGAAGTCACATGGAATTCAATCCAAACATTTTATCAGACTGGTAAGTACTTGCTACTTATTAAGGCAGTCCCATACATATACTTACATTACAGACTGTCCCTGACTGTTTTATTATTGACGATGCATTAATTGTATCACTCAAGCTGACATCCAAGTGCATCAGAAACTTCCTGATACAAGCGGATTAGGGATCTACTTACTTTGGACCCCTAAAAAGTTCATCTACTGACCGAATATGACCTTAAGAGTGAAATATTCATTAGAGAATCTTGATTCGAAAGACGCACCTCGTATTTTTATAGCTTCTTTTTGAAACAACAAAGACCTTGGGACCTATCGGAACACAAGTTGGCTTAGTGAAATACATTATGGCAGTCCCATACTTACATTACAGACTGTCCCATGGTGGTCAAATGAAATTAAAGAACCCCTTTTGTAATATGAAATTGAAGTCTGTGTGCCTGCGTGTGGGTGCTACTTGTTTCGTAGGTATACGTATAGTATTAGTAATAATATGGTAGCCACTGGTTTCCTGTGTTTTGGGTCAAACAGCACGGTTCAACGCCTAAAAGGTTGGTTATGTGTATGTAAATCCTTGGTTGTTTGTTGACCGGATAGTGTGACAGTAGATATCTGGTTCTCTTGTTTTATTATTGACGATGCATTAATTGTATCACTCAAGCTGACATCCAAGTGCACCAGAAACTTCCTGATACAAGCGGATTAGGGATCTACTTACTTTGGACCCCTAAAAAGTTCATCTACTGACCGAATATGACCCTAAGAGTTCTTGACCCAAATACTGAGACCAGTACACAAGAGTCTATAAGGTGCTCTGTTATGTAGGTGTATTTTTACTGAGTACTTGTCTGCTCTGTGCGACTAAGCTGATAATAATGTCTTTAGACATCATGGATCTTATTCATTACTATCTTCTTGTTTGCCTGCGTGTATTATTTCAATGGCTGTAAAGATATGTATAATGTCTGGACAATCATGGGCTAATCATAAAGTTCTTTCTGGGGTTTGTTGTGTTTGCAATACAAACTTTACATCATTGCATGGTTTTGTGTACTGGTAATTTACGACATAATGTTAACTTGACTGTTTCTAAAACATTACTAGGCCTTTTCTATATTTTGGTTGGATTCCGTTCCTTTGGGCCTGGAACGTAGATGCTGTTCAAGATAGTATCACCGGAATTGTTGAGTTCCTAGTTAGAGATCGGAGAGAGATATGAAATATGACTTGAAGATTATCTCTAAAACATTACTAGGCCTTTTCTATATTTTGGTTGGATTGGTTCCTTTGGGCCTGGAACGTTCAAGTTCCTCATATGGGTAGATGCTGTTCAAGATAGTATCACCGGAATTGTTGAGTTCCTAGTTAGAGATCGTAGAGAGATATGAAATATGACTTGAAGATTATAATGGACGGCTAGGCAAATTGAAGGGTCACCCACACACGAGTTCAGATGGTCGGTCAACTTGTGTTTTACAAATCTATTCATATTCAATTCAATAACACATTTCTGAACCATAGCCACATTGTCACGGCAGGTTATTGATGGACAGAAAAATCGCCAATCTAAATTAAAAGATAAGATTGTCAGAAAAGCATTTCAGACATATGAAAAATTATATTAAAAAGAAAATCGAAGCCCAAGTTGCTGGATGGAATTTTAGTTTTAATGAAGAACGAGACTTTGAAACCGATCCAAAGAATATTGATCCTTCCCCGGATATATTGAATAAGTACTGATGGATTGTGCTTAAGGTGTGGTGGTTTTACAGATGATCTAAATTAAAAGATAAGATTGTCAGAAAAGCATTTCAGACATAAAAAATTATATTAAAAAGAAAATCGAAGCCCAAGTTGCGGGATGGAATTTTAGCTTTAATAAAGAACGAGACGTGGAAACCGATCCAAAGAATATTGATCCTTCCCCGGATATATTGAATAAGTACTGATGGATTGTGCTTAAGGTGTGGTGGTTTTACAGATGCTTCCTATCATTAACTTTGATTCTTTACTAGTTAATGGATCCACTATAATGTTGAGAAGCAACTAACAAAGAAAGGAGACCTTATTCCATAGAGAATCCTCATCATCTGATGATATTCTATTATTGATTCTTTAGCTACATAATGGGTATAGAAATCATTACAAATATTTAGCTACCATCTACTCCAGCAACCAGCATTGGTTGATAGTCAATTGTCATGCTCAGGCCTGGAATCGAATCTGATCGTTCAGGAGAAAAAAAGAAATATTTACCGAGAAAAAGATGCCTATTGAATGGAGTCTGATCCTGTTTATAAACTTGAAACTTTGACATTGTTAAAAGCTTAGAAAACAATCATGACTGAAACTGACTCTCATATGAAATGAACATAGGGTACCTGATAGGAATCTTCTCATTCAAATATTCTATGTTCATACTTAAATAGCCCCTGTCGGATATGGTACCCGGTATATTTTCGGAATGACATTCTTATGGAACAACCATTTTTTCCGACATCTTCATTCATCAGACGCATATCTGATAAACAAAACAACTTGATGTTCTTTCTTCTCTTCACATTTCATATACAGCTTAATTAGTATTGTTTTGCACAATGCTATCACTTCATTAATACTGTAGTTCGACTGTGTTAGTTCGAGAATTGGACTTGAATCCTATCGATTCCCCATAACTATTGCATGGAATTTGGCGTAATTAAGTGATCAATATCCACTGGTGGCCCAATTGATTGCACAAATGACCAATCAATTTGAACACCCTCAAAGCTAATGAAAATATAATCAATGTTTCCATGTTTCTTGCTTTGGGATCAATAGTGCAGTATTTAAAGCAAAACTGTAGATGATCTCCATTCCCTTTGTTTAATAACAAAGTACACTCGTAAAGTCGAATTTTTCGACAAAATCTGTCTTCAAAAACCATGAACAAACTATTGTCTGTAAGCAAAACTGTAGATGATCTCCTTTCCCTTTGTTTAATAACAAAGTACACTCGTAAAGTCGAATTTTTCGACAAAATCTGTCTTCAAAAACCATGAACAAACTATTGTCTGTAATCAATACAACCTGGCGATCATACGTTGAACACACAATATGCGAAGGGCTTATTTTCTTATCATTTGCCAGAGTGATGAGGTGGATTGCATTAGGCCGATGGGTGCACAGGAGTATACTGAGTGTCATTTTTTCCCTATTTGCACTGCGGATTCCATCCCCGGTGATTTCTATAGAAATGGGTATAAATTATTAAACCTTGAATTGAATTTGACACCTCCTATTTGTAATGTAGATGTAGACAAGAAGATTACCTAACCTAGTAGTAGAGTACTTCGCTGATAGAACTCGGTGTATTCAGAAAATAAAGAACAATATAGGTCGAGCGTATTCATTAAAGTAAGTACCCAGCCGAATTTGACACCTCCTATTTGTAATGTAGATGTAGACAAGAAGATTACCTAACCTAGCAGTAGAGTACTTCGCTGATAGAACTCGGTGTATTCAGAAAATAAAGAACAATATAGGTCGAGCGTATTCATTAAAGTAAGTACCCAGCGAGAAAACGTAGTGGCGTAAACCTGTGGAATGTGGATACAGCACCAGTAAGATATCACCGGTACACTTGGTTCCTAAATACTTCACTCTTCAATATTGCTCCCAAAAAGCAAAGGTAAGCTTTTATGATATGATAAGTTGGGAAAAACTCCTTACCGCTAAACAAATCACATTGCAGCGAAGAGAGCTGAGGCAAAATTAACACCGCGGCATCGGCTGAAAAAAAGATACCTTTGGATGTGGACTGGAGCGATTTCATCTACTTTCTAAAAACGCAGCAAACAATTTGGAACTCATGAGCGATTGAGGCTCAAAGGTCCAGCCCAACTAGATCCTATCTCCTTTTGCTCGTTAAATACCTTCGAAACATTGAAAATTTTTATATTCCTTTGATATATCACACGTGCGTGATATAACGCGTCATCAGTTCGAAAATCACAACTGATGACTATGAAAGGGATCGGTCATCGGACCGTTTCAAGTGAAACCTCCGAAGATTATTTGTTCTGCGTGCATACGGCACTGTCAGTCGATATAATTTGTTCGGTACCTGGAAAAACTCCTTACCGCTAAACAAATCACATTGTAGCAAAGAGAGCTGAGGCAAAAAGTACCACCGCGGCACCGGCTGAAAAAAGATATCTTTGGATGTGGACTGGAGCGATTTCATCTACTCCCTAAAGAGGCAGCAAATTTTTTAGAACTCATGAGCGATTGAGGCCCAAAGGTCCAGTCTAACTAGATTCTATCTTCTTTTGCTCGTTAAAATACCTTCGAAACATTGAAAATTTTCATATTCCTTTGATATATCACACGTGCGTGATGTAACGCGTCATCAGTTCGAATATCACAACTGATGACTATGAAAGGGATTGGTCATCGGACCGTTTCAAGTGAAACCTCCGAAGATTATTTGTTCTGCGTGCATACGGCACTGTCAGTCGATATAATTTGTTCGGTACAGAAGAGACTGTCCTATTCTTCTACTTTGTTCAATTGATGGTATATTGGTACATCATAGATTAAGAACAAGAGTGTTACGAGGTACCTATAGAAGAAAATCTCAGCGAATAGCCTATATTGAAATTGTGTAAAATGGTGAAAATGTCGAGATTTCATGTGTTGACTTCGGAAGCGTTAGCTTTAACGATGTGTGTAGGCCAAAAAATGGTGGGAAAAGATCACTTGAATAGCATCAATCTCAATCTAAAGACAGTGTAAAGTCAGAATAATGACCATCATGAGACTGGCCACAGTTTTAATCCTTTTGTCCTTCTAAATATGTGCCGATTGTACCATATCTCGTCTGTATGTGGTCAAAGGATCACCTATTAGAATTTCTGCTTAGAGTAATTATTATACAAAATTTTCCATTCTTTAATTATCATCCTACGTGATTATAGCCAATGCAGTTTTGAAGTTCTTTATCTTTCTCATTTGTAACCCATATTCATTAATCACTTCGCTAGGATAAAGTCCTTTAAACAACGTACAAACTAATCAGTAGATACTGTCAAAGAATCAAGCTGACCTTGCACTTTGTCTCAATTACTATTTTTTATCTATATTTTTGAAAGTTTTAAAAAGAGTCTCATGCAGGAATTTTCAAGATCAACCATGATTGGAGATGGATAACCCTATTCCAGTAATATATGTATTTACGGTTCAAGTCCATCTTTTACTGCATTCGTCCCGCTGCATTGGTACAAATCCGTCACTTTGTTCCGTTTCACAATCATGTTGGCCTTTTGATTTGTTTTGTTTTTGCTCTGACCAGCATAATGTTAATCATGATGCGAATGAGCTTTTTATCAGAGTACAAAGCTCGATGGATAAAGTACATGACCTGATCAAAATGATGAGCTTTAGAACCTGAACCTTGTCAAACTGGATCAAGTGATGACAACTATTCAAACAAGGGAATGGAGAGACACAAACTCAACATATCAACTAGGTCAGAAAACTGAAGCGACTTCGAACGGTGACCGTGGCATGCTTGACGTGAATCTTTCATCTGATATTGAAGTAAAACTTTGAGCTACATACACAAATAAAAGTCATAACAGTAGTTCAAAGGGGTTCAATCCTCACAGGAAACTACTTGGTCAGCTTTTGACAAAATAAATCGGGAATTTTTCGAACTTTATGGTCCTTTTAGGCTTGTCAGTAAATGATTAGGAGTAGTCTTTCTCTACTCCCATTTGGTAAAGGACTTTGTGAAAAGATAACGAACAAACCAACTCACCGATCTCATGCGTGTTTGACAGCACATTTTCTTCCTCTGATAAGGAAATCTTTTCCTTAATGTCTTGAAACTCTTCAAAGTATCTACTTCTAGTCTACAAAGCGAGCGTATTTGACAACTTGACCGGCGAGACATATGCGCTATACGGGACGGCTTGAGCTTGAACCTTTCACTAGTTCTCCGTTCGTCAGAGAAGAATCATTGATGATTGTGCGACCAGAAGACAGGTCGAATATAAGGCCAGCAAATGATCTAGGCTAGGTTATGATTTATACGTCTCGTACTAGAACCGGTCTTTTGATAAAATATGTTGCTGTAGAACCGATTATGACGAGTCTGACCTGGCCTCTAAAAACCAACTGAACTCTAGAAGATCTTAAGCATCCTAGTAATTGATTCATTTGGCATTCTGCACCGCCTTTCCGGGGTGAAATTGTTGAACATGTGTCGGTCATGTGGGTACTTTCTTTTGGAAATGAGGAGCTGTATCCAAGCTGTTTATTTTCAGGTATAGGAAACCTTTTCTTACTTTAAAATTTGCCGCCATTAGATTCTTCTGTCTATCGTTAGAGTTGTCTGAGGAAAAAATAAATACAACATGTAAGCCTGTGTAACTTCACGATAAGTTAGTTGATGAGTATGTTCTACGTATAACTTCTGATGTCTGTAATTATATGATTGGAAGAAATTAGTTAAGGTTCTATCACTATCAGACAACGGTCTGCTGATTTGTTCAGATAAATGTAATCACAATTCAGTGTGAGTCCTAGAGGACTGAAGAGTTCTCATAGGTCATAGACATGCATGTCCTAACATTCATGTTATAGAACATTGGGTGGACTTTGTTCAAAATCTTTCACCATGCTACCTACTTATTATCGTCGATTTAGTTTTGTACACAGGCCAAATATTGGCATGGATTTCATAGTAGCTTCATGTATGTAGCGACGTGCAAATGGTGTACGTATGGACACTAAGTATAATAAAGTATGTCCTATACGGTGTATTTATTGTTAATTATTTGGTGTTATATGGTGGCTAAGCACAATTTATTGTTCATATATTCCAATAGCCTGATACCCGCATTGGACAAACAGTTCAGTGGATTTGGTGACATAATGTGCAATGGGGCACATGCATTTTGATTTCTAAGTGAATGAAAAGCTGTGTCCTCACATAGTCGATGTGAATCGACAGCCGTCGACTATGTGTGAACGCCAGTGCAATTAATAGTCCTAAACAAAAATGGACGCGGCACACAATTTATCAAGAAGAGACCGCCATAACATTATGTGTGAACTCAGCTAGAATTAAAATGTTTTTCAAAAAGATACAGATTACATAATTATGTGCTTGAATTGGATAGAGTAGCTGTTTACGACAGTCAAATTATCTTCTCCATAACAATGTTCTTCTTTCCGTGAAGAATCACGATGCATGTAAATGACGCGATCACTTTTGAAAGTGCAAGCGAATCCTCCTAAAGACAAATGACTACGAAAAGACTTTCGTAACTTCTTCAATGATGCCATTGAGTCATTCGATTCTATTTTAATGATGATCAGAAACATGATCGGGAGCCTGAGTCTTCTCTCAGGCCAGCCACTCACTATCAGATAGACCTGACGACAGGTACATCTGATAAGGTCTGCTTAATAGTGTGTGTGCTCATCAGGTAGACCTGACAGACGGACCTTTTTCAGCCGTACCTGTCAGGTCTACCTGATAGTGTGTGCTCATCAGGTGTTAGATATACCTAATCAGGTTACCCGATCAGGTGTACCTGTCAGGTCTACCTGATAGTACACGTTGAACCTCTGGTGTGGGGGACCTCATGGTAGTGGATCACCTTGGATTTGCCCAAGTGGATGCATTCGAGTGAAAGTTATGTGTTTGTGTGCGGATGTTGGGATCGCTATGGGTCACGAGGTTATCGACACTGGCAGGAAAATTCTGCCCGCTCTGTGCCATGGCCCTGATAGTCTGATACCCGCATTGGACAAACAGTTCAGTGGATTTGGTGACATGTGCAATGGGGCACATGCATTTTGATTTCTAAGTGAATGAAAAGCTGCGTCCTTACACAGTCGATGTGAATCGACGGCCCTCGACTATGTGTGAACTCAGCTAGAATTAAAATGTTTTTCAAAAAGATACAGATTACATAATTATGTGCTTGAATTGGATAGAGTAGCTGTTTCAATACAATGTCGTTATGTCCTTTTTCAATAAATATATAATACTGAAAAAGAAACAAACCGATTATAAAAGAAGGATAGTTTCGTCATAAATCACCAAGACCTGACAACAAATGATATAGGGACAATTAACCACATTGCAAACTGGACGACATTTTTTTAGCTGTTACTAATGAGTTGTAGATATTTTAATTAGTTCTTGTTAAGTATTCACTTTTAATTAGTTCTTGTTAATATTTAAGTATTCTTTTATTATAATTCTCTGTCTAATCACTAATCAGGATTGGATTTCCACACCTTGGGACTATTTGTACTTTTTTTTAGCAATTGCCCAGGTCAATATGCTAATGTGTTTGAATTTATTGTTTGTGCCTATGCTGGTCTTGTGTTTGAACTTGAAAATTTTAAAAGTGTAAACTTAAACTAGGTAGGTACCTAAAGAAATAATAATGAAATAAGAAGACTGTGGTAAAGTGTCTTTTCCTAATGCATGGACATGGGACACCATTTCAATTTATCATAACAAAGTGAATTTCAAAGATGAATCTGATCATTATGTTTTACCCCTGGAATTCTCCAAGCTTCCAATCATTCTGCAGTATTCTCTAAGTAGCTAAGTTAATCAATTAATTAATTAACAATTCTCATGATTTTCAATTTTTTATTTAACACAAAGATAATAAAATATAAAAAAATATAGCGAAATTATTTTTTTAATTTTGACAAGTAGTTTTCGATTTTTTGAGCCCTGAAAAAAATGAAATATTTTTTTCCGATCTGACGTCACCGTAGCTACAAGGTACTACTAACACACTGGCGGGAGCTTTCAAATTTGTGATAAAAGTTAAAGATAGCAATATGTAGCCCATTTAAAAGATATAATTTTTTGAATGGTGTACAATTAACATACATATTTGTTCACGGTAGATATTCAGGAGCACTAATACCACCCTGTCGAAATTTATGCTGATCCATTACTACACGTATATTTTGTTTTGATTATTTCTATTTGTTTTGTTTTAAAATACGTGATTTCACTGCCAATGTGTTATCCTATCTTTGTAAGAAGATAGGTACTATTGCACGAAGCAGAAGACCTTCTTTACCGTACTTTGAATTTTCCAAATTTCGTGCATTACTTGTTTTGAACAAAAATTGTAACTTTAAAATATTTGTACTTTAGCAATTTTGGTAATTATTCAAATTTACGTTCTTCATTTGATCTGTTTAGTTCCTGTGATGAGTTCTGTTAATGCTTGCTAACACTTTTCACTGCCCTAACTCTTGAAGAGTCAGTATCTATACCCAGTAGGTATTATTTTTGTAATCTAATTGTGATAACGAGTGATTTCAAGGGCATTTCTTTACGTGACATGTAAGGATGCAGAACTATTGTCGAAATTCTGACCATCATCGCTCAGACTGCCCATCTTGTAGTGGTAAGTCTTGAAACTAATGAGGGTATCCAGTGCCTCGGAACTTTCGGTCCCAACGCATACAAACTTTAGACTAAGTAAGGACTATACCCAGTATTATTTTTGTAATCTAATTGTGATAACAAGTGATTTCAAGGGCATTTCTTTACGTGACATGTAAGGATGCAGAACTATTGTCGAAATTCTGACCATCATCGCTCAGACTGCCCATCATTCTTGAAGAAGGAAACGACAAGTGTGACTGTGGAGCAATACAAAGCGAAGACCATCTACTTGAATGCCCTAACTTACCAGAGGGAGAAATAAAACGACATAAAACTTGTGTAGAGAGAACAATACAGTAAATTGGCTCGGAACCATGGATTTAGGCAGCCAAGTTTTCAAGTGGTTCATCCAAATGATTTTTCCCCTGCAAAATAAAACAACCTTTTAGTAAATGACAAGCTTTCGATCTCACATTTTATCTGGGAAATAAAACGAGATAAAACAAATTTTCAAGTGGTTCATCCAAATGATTTTTCCCCTGCAAAATAAAACAACCTTTTAGTAAATGACAAGCTTTCGATCTCACATTTTATCATGTAGCCCGGTCCTTCTTTAGAACGCCTGGAATATGTTTGATTATGCAATGTGCTGTGTAAGAAATGACCACCCGTTTCACACGATGCACTAAAAGCGACGATCTGTCTTCCAATCCAAACACTGTTTATCATTAATTTCTTTCGAACTTTTGGAAAAATTTAAAATTTGTTTTGTGTTTTGTTCTTTTGAAGTTTGACAGATTAGATTTGGTTCAATCGGTGAATTTTCTAACTAAAGAAGAAAAAAGTAGTGTATTAAAGTGAATACTAACATACATATTTGGGTCATAAAATCAAGCAATACCTATACTGGTGAGTTACTCTGAAAAACTGAAAGAGGGAAAAGACCTGCACAAAGTCCCAAGCTTTTGATCCCTGAACATAAAAACCTAGCAAGCACGAAGCATTAAACGAAGGTAGCAGTAAAACATGTTTTACAGCAAAGGATTCAGGTACAAGTGCCTCGGTAATGTAGAAAGGAGGGTGCTGGTTTAATGCCAGCCAAGGCATGAAATTTCATCATTTCAATTATTTGACCACAATAGTAGGTATAGCCTATAGCTGTAAGTGTTAGGTGGTTGAAAACCCCTCCAGTGTTAACCTTGGTTAGTGGTTACCCTAAACTCCCTGAAGTGACCCCGATATTTATTGTTTTCAGTGTGAACCTCAGCATGGGTGACATGAATTCCTGGCACGAACAAAAATACTCGGAGGATCTGGCATTCCAAGATTATGCCATGGAGGATCAAAACATGCAAGACAATCCTGCATGGAATAACCCCTACATGAATCCCATACAACAATCACCAGTGTCTGCATTTGATAAAAATCAATACACATCTCCTAAGAGAATTTACACAAACAATTTTGAAGATGAAGTTCCTCTCTTGGAAGAACTAGAAATAGAGCCAGACAAGATCATAAAGAGAATGTTACTCATATTAGACCCATTCAATTCATGTGTTTATTTAGAAGAGTATGATCTCATGGGACCCATCATGTTATGTTTCTTATTACCGAGTATACTACTCCTCTCGGCTAAAGCCTACTTCAGTCATGTGATAGGCTTTGGTGTGCTATGCTCATTATTAAAACGAGAGAAAAAGGTTAGGAAGAACAAACGTAGAGCTATTCTCGTAAAATCATCATCTAGTAATTCTAGTAAGTCTCGTTGGCTTGGAGGATAGCGCACCTGCTAAAATCATTAAAGTAGTCTACCCAGCCTAGTAAGGGTAGGGCGCCTGCCTCGTGAACGCCAGGTTCTGGGTTTGATTCCCGCCCGGGGCGGACTTTATCATTACAGTTCCCCCTAGTCTCAAAATTACTATAGATATAAGCCCATACAAGCAGATTCTTACCAGAAGGTATGTGTGGATGAGGACATCCGATGACTTTGTTTTCTTTGAGCCAATCTTGATTGAGAGGGCCCAGAAGTCCGAGAGGAGTCATGTTCTGCTTCGAGTAGAAGATGTAGTCTATGATACCCTTGAAATGAAACCTGGAAAATAAATAGACATGCTGAGACGTGCGGAAGAGGCATTTTCTTTTAAAGATGAGTGTTTCGCCGCCGTTTTTATTTCGTAGCAATGAAACAACGGCTACATTAGATGCGTGCGAGGAACTTTTCAAAGCTACCAAGAATCAGCACCGCACAGCCATGTTATTTTCTAACTTTCGATAAAAGAGGAACAAAATGGAACAACAAGAACAAAATTTCCAAGTTTCCTATGGCCGCCACTGATAGATTGGCCATGACGTTAACAATGTGACATGATTTTCCAACATCATCTCCTTGTTTTCTATGTTTTCCATTTATTCTCAGGGTGAGAAGATCAACCACTGCTTGACACGCATTTATATTTTTATACTAACTGAGTTCTTGTTATTTCTTGATCAAAACACTTAGAAGGGAAGTAGGTAGGTCTTATTCTTTATCTTCCCTAACCTTTTATTATACATGCAACTTTCCTAAAAACTATAAACTTACCATTATCCCAGGCAGCTTCTTTTGTTTTGAGTAGTGCGGCCAAACCAATATTGTCCTTGGGCATTACTCGATTCAACATGTCGTCCGAGCCTTCTGAATTAGCCATGGCCAGTTGGTTGAACTCAATCAGGTGTTCTTTGATGAGGGAGAATCTGGAACCAATGATAAAGTAAACATGTTTATTTTTTATGAAGAGGTTTGATAGAGGGAACTGTAACTGCTAGGGTCTTATTGTCCTGAAATCAAAGAGAAGGAAGACAGGATAGGAGAAAGCCAGCCGTTCTGAGAACGAACCTTATTCCTTCAGGATAAAATCCGCCCTGGGTGCGAATCGAACCCGCGGCCTAGCGCTTACAAGGTAGATGCGCTACCAACTAAGCTAACTAGGCTGGCTAAAATAAGTGAATCATAGGTAATAAATACCTTTCATCATTCAATGATTAACTCATTTCAAAAACCTCGTACTACCTTTGCATGGAGGGACAGGAAAATATCAGATTTCATGATCAAACTCACTTGGCCGTTCTGTAGAAAATGGCACACCCGTCCACGTATTTCCTGTCATTCTCAGCCATGGTTTTGGCTCTTGATTTGGGCGAGAAAATCCCGTCGTAGCCATCCGATTTCAGTTCAGGTAGAAAGAATTTGTAAAACTGATCTGTCTCCACTTCCTAAAAGCAGAAAATAGAAATAAAATCATTACTAGTATAGCTAGCTATACTGTATAGTAATAGAAAGTAAAAATATCGTAGGGTACATACATGGTTGTAAAATATTTGTTGGTTGTTTGCCCCTCACTTAATTGCAAACCTCATACTTTGGACCTGATAGTGTAGGTACCTCGAATTTTAGAGAAACTTTTCCCCCATTCTCATCACTTACTAGGTAACTACTTTTCTTTGAAATTTGGGACATTCTTTTAAAATTTGATAAATTTATGAACGCCCTGTTATTGCACTGTTTATGCAATGTGCATCATTACAAATATCAGGGTACACACATGTTTATTTTTTATGGAGAGGTTTGATAGAGGGAACTGTAACTGCTAGGGTCTTATTGTCCTGAAATTGAAGAGAAGGAAGACAGGATAGGAGAAAGCCAGCCGTTTTGAGAACAAACCTCATTCCTTCAGGATAAAATCCACCCTGGGTGTAAATCGAACCCGCGGCCTAGCGCTTACAAGGCAGATGCGCTACCAAATAAGCTAACTAGGCTGGCTAAAATAAGTGAATCATAGGTAATAAATACCTTTCATCATTCAATGATTAACTCATTTCAAAAACCTCGTACTACCTTTGCATGGAGGGACAGGAAAATATCAGACAAAAAAAAAATCCTCACACAAAGAAAACCCTGCCAAAACAAAAAGATTCATTATCAAACTCACTTGGCCGTTCTGTAGAAGATGGCACACCCGTCCACGTATTTTCTGTCATTCTCAGCCATGGTTTTGGCTCTTGATTTGGGCGAGAAAATCCCATCGTAGCCATCCGATTTCAGTTCAGGTAGAAAGAATTTGTAAAACTGATCTGTCTCCACTTCCTGAAAGCAGAAAATAGAAATAAATATCGTAGAGTACATACATGGTTGTAAAGTATTTGTTGATTGTTTGTCCCTCACTTAATTGCAAACCTCATACTTTGGAACTGATAGTATAGGTACCTCGAATTTTAGAGAAACTTTTCCCCCATTCTCATCACTTACTAGGTAACTACTTTTCTTTGAAATTTAGGACATTCTTTTAAAATTTGATAAATTTATGAACGCCCTGTTATTGCACTGTTTATGCAATGTGCATCATTACAAATATCAGGGTACAGTCACCAGTGTCTGCATTTGATAAAAATCAATACACATCTCCTAAGAGAATTTACGCAAACAATTTTGAAGATGAAGTTCCTCTCTTGGAAGAACTAGAAATAGAGCCAGACAAGATCATAAAGAGAATGTTACTCATATTAGAATCACCAGTGTCTGCATTTGATAAAAATCAATACACATCTCCTAAGAGAATTTACACAAACAATTTTGAAGATGAAGTTCCTCTCTTGGAAGAACTAGAAATAGAGCCAGACAAGATCATAAAGAGAATGTTACTCATATTAGACCCATTCAATTCATGTGTTTATTTAGAAGAGTATGATCTCATGGGACCCATCATGTTATGTTTCTTATTACCGAGTATACTACTCCTCTCGGCTAAAGCCTACTTCAGTCATGTGATAGGCTTTGGTGTGCTATGCTCATTATTCATGTATTGTTTATTGAATGTTATGTCACCTCAACCTGTAGTTGCAACAACTGTTGTGTCTGTATTAGGCTATGGGTTGTTGCCACAGATTATTTTGGCCATGATAGGCATTTTAATGCCCCTGTACTCTATGCTAGGTTTTATTCTGGCTTTTGTTTGTGTCTTGTGGAGTAGTTTTGCAACATCTAGGATATTCAATGTTCTAATGAACACTCAGCATCAGTCTTTACTAATAGCTTATCCTTGTGCTTTGTTATACTCTGTGTTTACCTTGCTAGTACTGTTTTAATGTAATGCATGTAGACCACATGGTATTGAGAGCCTTATTTGTGATTTAGGTAACAATCAATGAGGGGTAAGTTAATTTTATGTTTATTTTTAATGCCATATAATCTGATTAATATGAAGTATATTACAAGCTATGTGTTAGTAAGATTTTTTGATTATTCAGTATTGAGATTAGTGCCACTGTTTTAAAGTGGATTTCAATCAAGCTCCTAAGGAGGTAAATAAAATCACATTTATAATTATTTATATTTTTATACTAACTGAGTTCTTGTTATTTCTTGATCAAAACACTTAGAAGGGAAGTAGGTAGGTCTTATTCTTTATCTTCCCTAACCTTTTATTATACATGCAACTTTCCTAAAAACTATAAACTTACCATTATCCCAGGCAGCTTCTTTTGTTTTGAGTAGTGCGGCCAAACCAATATTGTCCTTGGGCATTACTCGATTCAACATGTCGTCCGAGCCTTCTGAATTAGCCATGGCCAGTTGGTTGAACTCAATCAGGTGTTCTTTGATGAGGGAGAATCTGGAACCAATGATAAAGTAAACATGTTTATTTTTTATGAAGAGGTTTGATAGAGGGAACTGTAACTGCTAGGGTCTTATTGTCCTGAAATCAAAGAGAAGGAAGACAGGATAGGAGAAAGCCAGCCGTTCTGAGAACGAACCTTATTCCTTCAGGATAAAATCCGCCCTGGGTGCGAATCGAACCCGCGGCCTAGCGCTTACAAGGTAGATGCGCTACCAACTAAGCTAACTAGGCTGGCTAAAATAAGTGAATCATAGGTAATAAATACCTTTCATCATTCAATGATTAACTCATTTCAAAAACCTCGTACTACCTTTGCATGGAGGGACAGGAAAATATCAGATTTCATGATCAAACTCACTTGGCCGTTCTGTAGAAAATGGCACACCCGTCCACGTGTATTTATGACAAGAGAAAGGGAGAACTTGATTTCAATTAATTTATTCTTATGGAGGGAGCGCTTTCGTCGATGGATAATATCTCACTCCTATTGGTTTGTGTACATCCTGAGTACATCTTTACCAAAGGTTCAGGCTTTATCTTTTTTCTCAATACAATAAATAATCTTCTTGGACAAGAGTGTTAGCCTTCTTTCTTCATCATGATCAACACGAGTAATTAATTGTCCATGGGTTTTCATTTTTCATGGCAATTTTATGGGCGTTCACAATTATTTACCTATTCTTTATTAGAAAAAATTACCTAGACGAGATAATTACCAGTTTTCTAAAATACCTTGTGTGGATTTCATGCTATTTATGTGGTGTTCAGCTAAGTTCTCCGTACAGATATACTTGACTTCCCGCGTCACCTTTGCTTTCGCAAGTTGTATGTCTTATCTGCATAATTCTATCTAGCAGATAGTGGCGGAACTACTAGGGGAGGAATAGGGGATCAAGTTCTATTGCATTTTGCATTATAATACAAATCTCAACAGAGTCTGAGTTGCCATGTCTCGTACGCAAAGACGAAGTGTGTGCTTGCTGATGACTAATGAGAATAATACAAATCTCAACAGAGTCTGAGTTGCCATGTCTCGTACGCAAAGACGAAGTGTGTGCTTGCTGATGACTAATGAGACAACCAGACAACCATTGATAAATGAAGTTCAGTACTTGGAAGACAGATAAAGCCTTGTGATTAAACTTTGTTAAAATATTTATGGGAAAATATTTGATAAATGAAGTTCAGTACTTGGAAGACAGATAAAGCCTTGTGATTAAACTTTGTTAAAATATTTATGGGAAAATATAAATGATGTAAATAAAGTAAATAAATTCAAAATAACCCAATCTAACAAAGTGTTGTTGCAAAATCTTCCCCTGATGGAAAAGTTGAAAAACACATGAAATATATAATTTATCCAATACAATGTAATAAAGTATAATTCAAAATGACCCAATCTAACAAAGTGTTGTTGCAAAATCTTCCCCTGATGGAAAAGTTGAAAAACACATGAAATATATAATTTATCCAATACAATGTTGTGAAAACAAAGTTAACTTTGAGACTGAATAAAAAATGCAGATTCCTCAAGAAAGCAACGAAAGTAAACATGTTTCCTCAAGAGGAACACACAAAGAAAAGTTGGAATTCGTGTGAAAAAAAGTTAACTTTGGGACTGAATAAAAAATGCAGATTCCTCAAGAAAGCAACGAAAGTAAACATGTTTCCTCAAGAGGAACACACAAAGAAAAGTTGGAATTCTTATTACCCGCATTACGTGGGTTCTACATACGTGAGGAATGCAGAATGTAGAGTGGAATGATATGGTTAATCTTCAATGTTCATCATGCTGGTGCAAGTTTCCTTGAACTTGAGCATGTCAACTTCATGGTGGAACATATTCATCTTAATTATAACATTATGCATGTGCAGTCTACTGTGTGTACGCTGTTGCCTATGACTTGGACAGTTTCATTTAGATGTGCTTACAAATGCAGGAGCTGTTGACTATTAGGTAATTCTTCCAAAATGTGTAATTTCTTACAAATCAAGGCTTCCCTGTGCATCAAAGCTTTGTTTGCAGATTAGAGGTAGTGCTATATTGTCTGGAGCTCTGATGGTTCAACGTACTACTTCCTATATGTCTTATAGTCACCCTGTAAGGTATACTCGTAAGTTGCACCAAGCACATGTAGAATATCATATTGACGGGGTCTGGTGCTTTATATTTTCGTATTGCCGCGATGTAGACCTTGTGAACTTGACTGCATAGACTGCTGCAAATGATTTAGTACTGGGACTTCGTGGGGGCGTGGGGAGATCACACGGAAAGGAAAAGATCAGGTCACAAAAGTTGCGACATGTTCAACATATCTGAGAGAAGAATATACTCAGGCTAGCCACTCACTATCAGGTAGACCTGACAGGTACACCTGATCGGGTAACCTGATTAGGTATATCTAACACCTGATGAGCACACACTATCAGGTAGACCTGACAGGTACGGCTGAAAAAGGTCCGTCTGTCAGGTCTACCTGATGAGCACACACACTATTAAGCAGACCTTATCAGATGTACCTGTCGTCAGGTCTATCTGATAGTGAGTGGCTGGCCTGAGAGAAGACTCAGGCTCCCGATCATGTTTCTGATCATCATTAAAATAGAATCGAATGACTCAATGGCATCATTGAAGAAGTTACGAAAGTCTTTTCGTAGTCATTTGTCTTTAGGAGGATTCGCTTGCACTTTCAAAAGTGATCGCGTCATTTACATGCATCGTGATTCTTCACGGAAAGAAGAACATTGTTATGGAGAAGATAATTTGACTGTCGTAAACAGCTACTCTATCCAATTCAAGCACATAATTATGTAATCTGTATCTTTTTGAAAAACATTTTAATTCTAGCTGAGTTCACACATAATGTTATGGCGGTCTCTTCTTGATAAATTGTGTGCCGCGTCCATTTTTGTTTAGGACTATTAATTGCACTGGCGTTCACACATAGTCGACGGCTGTCGATTCACATCGACTATGTGAGGACACAGCTTTTCATTCACTTAGAAATCAAAATGCATGTGCCCCATTGCACATTATGTCACCAAATCCACTGAACTGTTTGTCCAATGCGGGTATCAGGCTATTAGGGCCATGGCACAGAGCGGGCAGAATTTTCCTGCCAGTGTCGATAACCTCGTGACCCATAGCGATCCCAACATCCGCACACAAACACATAACTTTCACTCGAATGCATCCACTTGGGCAAATCCAAGGTGATCCACTACCATGAGGTCCCCCACACCAGAGGTTCAACGTGTAATGATGAGTTCAGTTTTTTAGTCGTTTCAATGCACACGACTACCTGATGCCTCATGTGCACCAGTTCGAGGTCATAATATTAGGATGGACAGAAAATTTGATATGTTCAAACCCTTCTCTTTTTCTATAGGCTACCACGGTCAAGTACTCTCGGTCGAGGAGAATGAACCTTCAGGGAGAGGAATCACTCTGTTTTTCCTTTTCAATTTTAGATAAATCAAAGGAAAAGAATAATAAAAATTGTTTGGTCCAAATCGAATAGTAATTTTCACTTTCTTTTTTTACTTATCCTTTCCATCTTTCCTTACTTAGTCTAAAGTTTGTATGCGTTGGGACCGAAAGTTCCGAGGCACTGGATACCCTCATTAGTTTCAAGACTTACCACTACAAGATGGGCAGTCTGAGCGATGATGGTCAGAATTTCGACAATAGTTCTGCATCCTTACATGTCACGTAAAGAAATGCCCTTGAAATCACTCGTTATCACAATTAGATTACAAAAATAATACCTACTGGGTATAGATACTGACTCTTCAAGAGTTAGGGCAGTGAAAAGTGTTAGCAAGCATTAACAGAACTCATCACAGGAACTAAACAGATCAAATGAAGAACGTAAATTTGAATAATTACCAAAATTGCTAAAGTACAAATATTTTAAAGTTACAATTTTTGTTCAAAACAAGTAATGCACGAAATTTGGAAAATTCAAAGTACGGTAAAGAAGGTCTTCTGCTTCGTGCAATAGTACCTATCTTCTTACAAAGATAGGATAACACATTGGCAGTAAAATCACGTATTTTAAAACAAAACAAATAGAAATAATCAAATCAAAACAAAATATACGTGTAGTAATGGATCAGCATCAATTTCGACAGGGTGGTATTAGTGCTCCTGAATATCTACCGTGAACAAATATGTATGTTAATTTTATTGTACACCATTCAAAAAATATATCTTTCAATGGGCTACATATTGCTATCTTCAAAATGGCTCTTGCCGAACTTTACGAAATGCTGACCCTCCAAAGTTTTTGTTGCTACAACTTGAAAACAAACAATGACTTGTGAATCTTGTGATGAGAAGGACTTGAAGAGATACTGTGGGCACAACTAAAATCGTACAATTTACATCGCACACATCGTATTTGTACAACTTGTGAGACACATTGGAGATATAGTGATTGATACTGTCAGCAGGATCATGCGAAGATTACACAAGGCAATCTCAGAACAAAAACTACCACAATCCTACTGTGAGTTCAAAGCTTGAGGTTTTCTACCTTCACGTCATGCGTCAACTTGAAAAGAATTGAATTTATGAACGGTACTAAAGGTAATAATTCAGTTCAACGGCTTACATTTAAGGAGACAATAAAGGGGTCTGAACGCTCATCTTGTAGTTTATAGTGCGATTCAACAAAGTTGAAATTTGAAATCATGGTGGCATTGTGTTTGTGGATAAATATGGGACGGAGCGCATCAAGCAATCTCATCAAACTCTGTGCTCTTTTCTAATACCAAAGCCTTTATGGTACAACTAGAAATAATGATCAAAGCAGAGGAAACTAGGTATGTTTAATTTTCGTTTACTGTACTTGACTTTCTTTCATTGACTTTTTGGTGTCGGTGCCATATTGTATATGTGTAAAAAGTAATTTAATCACAAAATACTTAGATTGATCATTCAGAGTTGAACGTAACTTAGTGAAGATCTTCCGCAAATCTAACTCACAATTTATTGTTCTGCAAAAGTTGCTGACGTGACATGACAAATGAACATGATCACTTTAACATTATCACCACCGTAAAAGACAATCTCGTTTGAATACGGAATTGGAAAATTCAAAGTACGGTAAAGAAGGTCTTCTGCTTCGTGCAATAGTACCTATCTTCTTACAAAGATAGGATAACACATTGGCAGTAAAATCACGTATTTTAAAACAAAACAAATAGAAATAATCAAATCAAAACAAAATATACGTGTAGTAATGGATCAGCATCAATTTCGACAGGGTGGTATTAGTGCTCCTGAATATCTACCGTGAACAAATATGTATGTTAATTTTATTGTACACCATTCAAAAAATATATCTTTCAATGGGCTACATATTGCTATCTTCAAAATGGCTCTTGCCGAACTTTACGAAATGCTGACCCTCCAAAGTTTTTGTTGCTACAACTTGAAAACAAACAATGACTTGTGAATCTTGTGATGAGAAGGACTTGAAGAGATACTGTGGGCACAACTAAAATCGTACAATTTACATCGCACACATCGTATTTGTACAACTTGTGAGACACATTGGAGATATAGTGATTGATACTGTCAGCAGGATCATGCGAAGATTACACAAGGCAATCTCAGAACAAAAACTACCACAATCCTACTGTGAGTTCAAAGCTTGAGGTTTTCTACCTTCACGTCATGCGTCAACTTGAAAAGAATTGAATTTATGAACGGTACTAAAGGTAATAATTCAGTTCAACGGCTTACATTTAAGGAGACAATAAAGGGGTCTGAACGCTCATCTTGTAGTTTATAGTGCGATTCAACAAAGTTGAAATTTGAAATCATGGTGGCATTGTGTTTGTGGATAAATATAGGACGGAGCGCAAGCAATCTCATCAAACTCTGTGCTCTTTTTTTAATACCAAAGCCTTTATGGTACAACTAGAAATAATGATCAAAGCAGAGGAAACTATGTTTAATTTTCGTTTACTGTACTTGACTTTCTTTCATTGACTTTGGCGTCGGTGTTATATTGTATATGTGTAAAAAGTAATTTCATCACAAAATACTTAGATTGATCATTCAGAGTTGAACGTAACTTAGTGAAGATCTTCCGCAAATCTAACTCACAATTTATTGTTCTGCAAAAGTTGCTGACGTGACATGACAAATGAAGATGGTCACTTTAACATTATCACCACCGTAAAAGACAATCTCGTTTGAATACGGAATATAGATCTTCACAAATGTTTTGCTGATAAAAGCTTATGAAACTTCCTTGTTGTAAAAACGCACATTTTGTAATGTTGCCTTTTGTCTATGGTGGATGTTTAATCATGCAACAGTGTGGTGACAAGTCTGACAGTATTGTCCCCGACATGGGTCTCGCGAGGTGGGTTGCTAACACTCAATTGTTTGTCACTCTGGACACAAATCACTTGGGTTATGTAAGCTACTGGCAACAATACATAGAGACCCATGTGTAATGCATACTAATGGGGTATTCACCAGAGCTCAATGTCAGGGCTGCGGTCTGTCACAGAGGATACACCTTCATATTGTATGTGCTGATTGTACTGAGTGCTAATAGCTGAGGTGGCTTGGTGTCATGGGGAACGTAAGGAACTACGGGTCCCGAGATCCGAACAGTGATTTCATGATTTGCGTACACTAACATATTACGAGTGGAGAAATGCTCAACATGCTTTGGAATTTGAAAATCACACGGGTCTGGGAATAAGTTTAAATGACTTAGAGGAATATAAGATTAGAAACTAGGATATTCCATCGAAATTTCATATAATGAACTGGGGGTTTCGAATGCAGTTGGCAAAACTTTGTATGAAGAATGATGGCAATTTTTTAATGGTCCCCTGTCGAAATCAGGATGTCTAATCAGTTGAATGCCTTGAAATTCTCCCGTTCTACACAATTATTGGTTATCGAAGATTTCTAATCTTTCATAACGTGAGAAATGAACGAGTCATTGCTTTTATTTGAGGAATATATGAACAATAAATTGTGCTTAGCCACCATATAACACCAAATAATTAACAATAAATACACCGTATAGGACATACTTTATTATACTTAGTGTCCATACGTACACCATTTGCACGTCGCTACATACATGAAGCTACTATGAAATCCATGCCAATATTTGGCCTGTGTACAAAACTAAATCGACGATAATAAGTAGGTAGCATGGTGAAAGATTTTGAACAAAGCCCACCCAATGTTCTATAACATGAATGTTAGGACATGCATGTCTATGACCTATGAGAACTCTTCAGTCCTCTAGGACTCACACTGAATTGTGATTACATTTATCTGAACAAATCAGCAGACCGTTGTCTGATAGTGACAGAACCTTAACTAATTTCTTCCAATCATATACTTACAGATATCAGAAGTTATACTCGTACGTAGAACTTACTCATCAACTAACTTATCGTGAAGTTACACAGGCTTACATGTTGTATTTATTTTTTCCTCAGACTCAGACAACTCTAACGATAGACAGAGGGATCGAATGGCGGCAAATTTTAAAGTAAGAAAAGGTTTCCTATACCTGAAAATAAACAGCTTGAATACAGCTTCTCATTTCCAAAAGAAAATACCCACATGACCGACGCATGTGCAACAATTTCACCCCGGAAAGGCGGTGCAGAATGCCAAATGAATCAATTACTAGGATGCTTAAGATCTTCTAGAGTTCACCTTCTGCATGGCAAGCAAGCGCATTACCACTGGGCTAACCATGCCCCTCCATCCAACCCGTACTATAAGTTGCCAGTCAGTCATACGTACGTGTAATTAGTGTAGGGCATGATATCCTCACTGTAGGCAGAGGCCAGCTTGAAGGAATGGGTGAAGTCGTTGGATTTGTCATTCTGGCAGATTTTGTTGAGGACAGACTTGTAGGGGAGATCCTTGAAATCTTGATGATCTGACGTCACTCGTCCTGTAGACAGGAACTCGATCACACCTGAAATATATCGGAGAAAATGATCTTTAGACAATTCTATTCCAAAAATGTCGGTTTTGTAAGTTAAGGATGACTGCTGAAACCCTCCAAGATATAGTTAAGGATGGTTTTCACCAAGCTTCTTTTGAGCCCCTACCAGCCTGTTAGCTTAAGAGCCTTGTTAGCCTACACGAATCAAATGGAACTTGACAGGCTGTTTTAGAGGCTGGTGAAACAGACCATGAGTCTGTTTTGTAAGGGTTGGAAAAATAGCACAGTTCAAACAGCAATTAAATAACGATTTTAAAAATATTATTCTTAATGGGTTTAACGCCTCTTATTCTGACCTCTTCTATTCGTTTTCGGGACGATAAGACCTCCGTTATTAGTTACTAAAGTTCCATCTTTTTTTTTTTTTTTTTAGAGTAT
>NW_007379466.1:0-15808 GCF_000475195.1 Diaphorina citri
TCTGTTTGTTATGAAGTGAATATAGTGTGGGGTATATGAATAATAATAATACAGAGGGTGTTATTTGGTATTCATTATAAAACATAATATACAGGATGGTACAAAATAATTCACCAAAATATATGTATCTACAGGGTGAATAAAAATACTATAGAGAATGCCAGAGGCAACCACGCTTCTTGATTTGTTTGTTTGTTAAGTTTTGTTAAACAGGTTTTTCTGTGAATAATGTTTGATCAAATTTCTTGACGTCAATTTTCTCTTCAAATAACAGAGCCCAACCCACTAACGACCATGAACTTTTTTTTTACTCCATAAGCAGAAAGTAAGGAGTCCTTTGTCTGGTCCACCCTATATTCTAAAACACTCATTGTTTCTCTCTCTCTCTCTCTCTCTCTCTCTCTCTCTCTCTTTTCTTCCTCTCTGTCTCTCTCTCTCTCTCTCTCTCTCTCTCTCTCTCTCTCTCTCTCTCTCTCTCTCTCTCTCTCTCTCTCTCTCTCTCTGTCTTATCATAGTAAACATTTTTATAAAAATATTTCCAGATATTCCCGC
The DNA here is from genome assembly GCF_000475195.1 of Diaphorina citri. NCBI lineage: Eukaryota > Metazoa > Arthropoda > Insecta > Hemiptera > Psyllidae > Diaphorina > Diaphorina citri. The sequence continues at coordinate 553 of NW_007379466.1, forward strand.
CCTACCCCGCGAGCGCCACATGAGCTATAGTGGAAAAGTAATTTCATGAAAATGATATATTGCTCAAGAAAGAGAGAGATACCGAGAAGGAAAGAGAAGGAGATAGCGAGAGAAGGAATAAGGAAAGAGAGAGAGAGGGAGGGAGGGAGAGGATGAGAACGAGAGAGTGAGGAAGAGATAACAATGAAGAAGGAGAGAGAGGGAGAGAGAGAATGAAGAAGAGCGAATACGAGGGAAGGAGAGAGGAAGAGAACGAGAGAGTGAGGGAGAGATAATAATGAAGAAGGAGAGAGGGAGAGAGAGAATGAAGAAGAGCGAATACGAGGGAAGGAGAGAGGAAGAGATCAAGTGTCAGAGAGGGAGGGACAACAAAAGAGAGGGACGGAGAAAAAGAAAAGTGAGAAGGAGAAGGAGAGAGAGAGAAAGAAAGGGAGAGAGGAAAAAGATAAGGAAAGAGAGTGAGACGGAAAAATGAGGAAGCATAATAAGGAGAGAAAGAGAGAGAGAGAGAAAGAGAGAGAGAGAGAGAGAGAGAGGCGAGGGTAAAAATGAGAGCAAAAATTTCGAATGAAAAAATGCTTGAGAAATTGGGTAAAAAAGGGTATACATAAAGATAAAGATGGGAATAAAAGGGGAAGAAGAAGATGAGAAAGGAAGGAAGGGGAGGAGGAGAAGATAAAGAAATAGGAAGCAGAAAATTGCGGAACAAGAAGAGGAGAGCAAAAATGTGGAAAAATATAAAACAATTATTATTAAAAGTCATGTGATAAGAGAGAAAAAGACAAGACGAGAGTGAGAGAGAGAGCTAGATAGAGAGAGAGGGAGAGGGAGAGAAAGGGAGGGAGAGAGAGAGAAAGAGAGAGAGGGGGGGGGACTAGAAGTTTAATTTAAAGCATTCCTTGGCAACATAGCAAATAATAATTTCGAAGGGTTTTTATTGTTTCGCACGCTTTCTGTATTCTAATTTTTTTAAAACTTCCCTCTTATAATCTTATTTTGAAGATAACTCCAGGGAGCTTTCCACATTAGCTCTATACTTATGTACCAAATTAAGTTCGATTCCCGCCCGGAGAAGATTTTATTTTAAATAGAAGGGGTTCGTTCTCGGAACGGCTGGCTTTCTCCTATCCTGTCTTCCTTCTCTCTTCGCTTTCATAACGCGATAAGACCTTAGCAGTTACAGTTCCCTCCATCAAGGCCTCTCAGAAATAAATTCGCCTTTCTCCCTTCAAACCTCAACCCACTTCCCTCTCCCCTCTACTCACAACTGATTCCATTCTCCTTCCCTCTCCTCTTTCTCTTCTTCTCCCCTCCTTTCATTCCTTCACTTCCCCTCATCTCCAAGGTTCCTTGACCCCTCCACACCCAATAGTTAAAGGTCAGCATGGCATAGGTACCTAATACCTATGTACCTATACTCCTATTGAAGGGGTTCCCAAACTTGCTCAAGCCACGGACCACTTTTCAATTTCATGATCTCCTCCGGTCCACTCAGATTCTTTTCACTTGGAAAAATGGACTTCCCCGCCCCCACCCCCCTGAATAGAAAGTGGATTTTTCTTGGTCTTATTGTTCTTCTTTTTCCTCTTCCTCTTCCTCTTTTTCTTCTTCTTCTTCTTTTGGGACCATCTCGTGGACCACTTGAAACCACCCGTAGTCCGCGGGCCACAGATTGGGAACCCCTATCCTATAGTATGACGGGATGAAATGTCCGAGTCGGGATTTAGAAGAAAACACCCCCAGGGTCCGGGAGGCAAAGGGAATGAAATATTCAACATCTCATGTGAAAACGCCCTGAACAGCTGACCCTAGTGCTGACCTTAGGAAATTATTTCCGAATTCGGACACTACCTACTTACTTTTAGTACGGGAAGTTAAGATATTTTTATTGAAAAAGTAAGAAAGAGAGAGAGAGAGAGGAAGAGGAGGACAAGGACAGGATAGGAAGGAGACAGCCTAGTTATAGCTTTGAGGATAGCATGCAGACCTTGTAAGCGCTAGGTAGCGGGTTCGAAATCCGCCCGTAGAGAATTTCATCCTCAACAGATAAGGTTGGTTCTTGGAAAGCTAGTCTTCTTCCTATTATCTTGCTCAACATCTGTTTTGGGACAGTACTTACTTTCCATGTCTGTGAGATAGGCGTGGCACTTATCTCACGGTGTTGGAAAAGGATGAAAAACCCCCAAGGGGATTAAAAACCCCCTTGGGGGTTTTTTAGGAAGCCCAGAACAATTTTGGGACAATGAAACCTTCGAATTTACAGTTCCCTCTGTCGAACTTCTTAAGAAAAAAGCTTCCCCACCTATTTCAGTTGACCCTGATAAAAATTTAGCACAAAGTTCCCGGACTATAAGAGAAGACGTGAGAGTCGAGTGTAATGTGGAACGAATCATACATCAATATTTCAGTGGAAATGAGGATGGAGGAGAAAGAGGAGGAGAGGAAACGAGAGAAAAAGAAAAGTGAAACGACGAAATAGGGTAGCAAAGGAGATGAAGAAAAAGACGAAGAAGAAGGGGGAGATAGTGATGAGGAATAGAAGGAGATGGAGAAGGAAGAGGCGAAGGATGAGGAGGAGGAGAAGGAGGAGGAGAAGGAGGAGGAAGTGAAGGGACGTGAAAAAGAAAATTGGGACTCTGTGGGACGGCGAAATTGGAAATATAAGAGGAAGACTAGGAGACAGAGGCGAAAAGGGAGGAAGAGTAGAAAAAAGAAATGGAAGTAGAGGAGAAGAAGGAGGAGGAGGAGAGGATACGAGAAAAAGAAAAATGAAAGGACTGGAAAAGAAGGGGGTGGAAGAGAAACAGGTGGGGAAGAAAGAGACGAAGGAGGGGAAAATGAGACGAAAAAACAGAGGTAAAAGAAGGAGATTGAAGTCTGGAAGAAGGAGGATGAGAGGGAACGAGAAAAAGGAAAGTGAAACTACGGAGGAGAGAGAGATAGATGGAGGGAAAGAGATAGAGAGAAGGAGAGAGAGAAAGAGAGAAAAAGGGAGAAAGGGAAAGGAGAAAGACTTAGATATAATGATATTTTCTGAAACTTTCTATGACAAAATCTTACCATACACGTTTTCAATCCCAGATTATGAATTTTCCTTTACTACACAAGAAATCAACCAAAATTGAGGATTCTCATGTAAAAGATAATGACTCCCCGATAATTTAATCATAGAGATTAGAAAAAATTAACCGTACCGTTTTTTTTCACAATACGTACATACATACATACATACGTACAGACCATGGGCTAAAAACCACTTTTTTGGAATCAGGGGATCCCAAAACGGGATGGGAATAGAAGGGGAAGAAGAAGATGAGAAAGGAAGAAGGAGGAAGAGGAGGAGAAGATAAAGAAATAGGAAGCAGAAAATTGCGGAACAAGAAGGAGGGAGAGGGGGAAGGAGCAAAAATGTGGAAAATATAAAACAATTATTATTAAAAGTCATGTGATAAGAGAGAAAAAGACAAGACAAGAGAGAGAGAGGGAGAGGGAGAGAGAGAGAGAGAGAGAGAGAGAGGGAGGGAGAGGGAGGGAGAGAGAGAGAAAGGGACTGAAAGTTTAATTTAAAGCATTCCTTGGCAACATAGCAAATAATAATTTCGAAGGGTTTTTATTGTTTCGCACGCTTTCTGTATTCTAATTTTTAAACTTTCCTCTTATAATCTTATTTTGAAGATAACCCCAGGGAGCTTTCCACATTAGCTCTATACTTATGTACCAAATCAAGTTCGATTCCCGCCCGGAAAGGATTTTATTTTAAATTGAAGGGGTTCGTTCTCGTGCTGGCTTTCTCCTATCCTGTATTCCTTCTCTCTTAGCTTTCATTACGATAAGACCTTAGCAGTTACAGTTCCCTCTATCAAGGCCTCTCAGAAATAAATTCGCCTTTCTCCCTTCAAACCTCAACCCTCTCCCTCTCCCCTCTACTCACACCTGATTCCATTCTCCTTCCCTCTCCTCTTTCTCTTCTTCTCCCCTCCTTTTATTTCTTCACTTCCCCTCATCTCCAAGGTTCCTTGACCCCTCCACACCCAATAGTTAAAGGTCAGCATGGCATAGGTACCTAATACCTATGTACAAATTAAGTTCGATTCCCGCCCGGAGAGGATTTTATTTTAAATAGAAGGGGTTCGTTCTTGGAACGGCTGGCTTTCTCCTATCCTGTGTTCCTTCTCTCTTAGCTTTCATTACAGACCTTAGCAGTTACAGTTCCCTCTATCAAGGCCTCTCAGAAATAAATTCGCCTTTCTCCCTTCAAACCTCAACCCACTTCCCTCTCCCCTCTACTCACACCTGATTCTCCTTCTTCTCCCCTCCTTTCATTCCTTTACTTCCCCTCATCTTCAAGGTTCCTTGACCCCTCCACACCCAATAGTTAAAGGTCAGGATGGCATAGGTACCTAATACCTATGTACCTATACTCCTATAGAAGGGGTTCCCAAACTTGCTCAAGCCACGGACCACTTTTGAATTTCATGATCTCCTCCGGTCCACTCAGATTCTTTTCACTTGGAAAAATCTGGTGTGAACATCACACGACTTTCTATTACATTTGCGAATACGTACTAAAAGAAAGAAAACACAGGGGAGTATCGAACCCGCAACTTCTCGGACAGTTCTAGAAGTAGCACCATTCGATTCGGCGTGAAAAATCACATGGGTTTAACTACTCACATGCTTACTTGGTAACGATTCACGAATAAAAGAGAAATTTGTTGACACAGGGAAGTATCGAACCCGCAACTTATCAACCGTAAGTCGGACAGCTCTAGAAGTAGCACCATTCGATTCGGCGTGAAAAATCACATAGATTAGAATATTCACATCCAAATGACCAAATGTTTTCGATGTCTCTTGGAAAAGAAGGGGGTGGAAGAGAAATAGGTGGGGAAGAAAGAGACGAAGGAGGGGAAAGTGAGACGAAAAAACAGAAGTAAACGAAGGAGGAAGAGAGGAAAGAGGGAACGAGAAAAAGGAAAGTGAAACTACGAAGTTGGGAATAAAGAAACAGGAGATGAAGAAGGAGAAAGAGATGGAAGAGAAGGAGAGGGAGAACAAGAAGAATAACAAGGTTTAGGAAAAGAAAAAAAAAAAAAAACCTGACAAGTTCAGGCATGTGAATTTAAAATTTACAAAGTTTTACATACATGGTCATATTTTTCTTCAAAACTGTTAGTATCCCTGCTTTGGGCAAAAAATTCTTGGTTTTATTGGATAAGTATTTCGACAATATTATTATGTCTGTCCCTCTGACTGAATAATAAACTAGACCAGGGCGTTTTATTACCCTCATAAAATACAGATATGTATACACACAGATCAGTGGCGTAGCGTGGTCTAAATTCAAGTGTAGGGCGTGTAGGGCACAAAATTATCCATACGGCCAAAAAATGGTTTTTGGCCGTATTCTGGCGGTTTTTCGCCTTAGTATGCCTGATAATCCTGGCTAGGAAAATTGTTCGTTTAACTTAAAAAAAAGAAAAAAAATCTGACCACTTTTCGGACACCTACTTGACCTACAGTTTGCTGTAAGTACATTGATTATATAAAGTCAATATTTAAGGGTATTTGAGTGAAATTTTGAGTGTATAGCCGCCATACACGCCCTACATGGACGCTACGCCACTGACACAGATACATGGTTAGATGTTACCTAACACATAGACTTATGTCTTAATCGGCCTACGATAGCAATTTAAATATAATTATGTGAATATTATTTCTCTCATCTGTTACATAAAGGAATCTTTATGTTACATAAAATAAAGGAAAAATGGGAAATGTATTATCAAAATCTGTTCAGGACTACTTCTACCTGAATACGTCATTATTTCAGCATTTTCAAAGAATATCTTTGTGATAATGTGAACGATACATGGGAGTAGAAAGTTCAGACTTTGACCTTGTTTTCCTAGATTTGACTTTTAAAGATAAATGAGGATTTTAGTCACATCTGGCTCTGAATCGCTCATTTTTGTGACTTCATGACTCAACTGTGTCAATATTTCTCCCTTAATTCAAACGAAACTCGCAAAGCTTTCAAAAAGGCTGTGTTGGAATAAAGAAAAAAAAGTTAACTTTTTTTCTTTTTCTTTTTTCTTCTCATCTAAAGTTCACGTTTTTCATTCCGGAAAATTTGTCATGTGTAAATATTATTCTTGAAAAAAAAGGCGACCTTTTTTTAATTATGCCATCTCCAATTAATTTCTGACATTTGTGTTCAGAACTTCATCTTCCAAAGTTCAAGTTTTTACTTTCATCGTGAAAATTTTATTTTTTTTAACTTACTTTTTTTCTCGGAAAATTTATTATTATTATTATTATTTTTTTTTTCCATTCAAGTAGGTGAGTGTTCATAGAAGGATTATGTGGGTGACTATACATAACATCATACATCAAACTTTCATTTAAAAAAAAAAAAAATGCTTCATTATATTTATAATGAACATGGTTGGACACATTTCGGGGGCCCTTACAAACCTTCAAAAGGCCCAAATGAATCTAAAACCTAAAGAGAAAATATGCTTTATGTGGTGATTTTTTTTTCCTGATTTCATCAAACCGCGTGAAAGTTAGTTGTGGACGTTATGGTGAAACGAACACGGTTTCAATGACACTCAATACAAAATCAATGAGTTAAGACCTCACTTGTTATCTTGGAGGGTTCGTTTCCCGTTCGATTCGATTCCCGATACAGGCGAACCTATGCCAAAACCGAAATAAGGTTCGTTCTCTAAATGGCTAGTTTTCTCCTATCCTATCCTCCTTCTTCGATTTCGGAACGAAAAGACCTCCGGGCCCTTACACACCTTCAAAAGGCCCAAATGAGCCTAAAACCTAAAGAGAAAATATGCTTTATGTGGTGAAATTTTTTTCCTGATTTCATCAAACCGTGTGAAAGTTAGTTGTGGACGTTATGATGAAACGAACACGGTTTCAATGACACTCAATACAAAATCAATGAGTTAAGACTTCACTTTTTATCTTGGAGGGTTCGTTCCCCGTTCGATTCGATTCCCGATACAGGCGAACTTATCCCAAAACCGAAATAAGGTTCGTTCTCTAAATGGCTAGTTTTCTCCTATCCTATCCTCCTTCTCCGATTTCGGAACGAAAAGACCTCCGTTGTTGGAGTTCCCTCTATAAAACCTCAGAAAAGAAAGAAAAAAAAGTATCAAAATCGTCGAGACAAAACTCAGATTTCCTTTCGCTCGGTTAATAACTTTATTCTGCATCTCAGATAGGTAGTTTTATTTCCAAGACCTCCGTTGTCGGAGTTCCCTTTATAAAACCTCAGAAAAGAAAGAAAAAAAAGAGTATCAAAATCGTCGAGACAAAACTCAGATTTCCTTTCGCTCGGTTAATAACTTTATTCTGCATCTCAGATAGGTAGTTTTATTTCCGCTCAGGAGCGAGAGGGGAAGGAAAGTTGAGCTGTCTTTTTCCCAAGACAAACTTTACGGGGAGATGTCGAGAGATAAGTCTTGGGAACTTTCAACTTAGCGAGTGACGTAGGTATAATCTGATTTCAAGTTGTTCAGCGTGTGTGAGTGACAGGGTCGGTCACAGGGGGGCCCCTACCGGCCCCCGGGCTTTGGCCTCTTCAAAGGGGCCCTGGAATACTCGGTTTTTCAATTTCCTTATCCTATCATAAGGAAAGTAATGTATTCCCAAAAGAGGTTGGATAGAGAGAACTTTTAATAGAGAGGTCCTATCATCCTGAAATCAGAGAAGAAGGACAGGATGGGAGAAAGCCAGAAACCGAGAGGGAATAACCTTATCTGGTTTATGATAAAGTTCTCCCCGGGCAGGAATCGAACCCGTGAACTAGGGCTTACAAGGTAGTCGTGCTACCCGCCAAGCTAACTCTTCAGCTTCTTCCTCATACTGTGTACCTCATGTCCTGATAAGTTCTTCTCTCTCAAGTCCAAGGTCAGCCACTCACTATACAGGTACATCTGATCAGGTTTACCTTTAAGGTCTACCTGATAGTGTGTAGCTGCTCCAAGGAACATAAAACAATAGTAGGTACCTACCTACCTTGTAACTATTTTTCTTTGAAAATAGTTATTTTAATGGAAAGGGTCCATTTTTGGAGTTGGCCCTCGGGGCCGGGGTTCTGATGTTAGGCTAGGGACGACCCTGTAGTGTATGTTGGAGGATGTCACAGTTAAGTTTACACTATCCCGTGTTATCTTGATGTGGAAATGAGCAAGTTTAGTATTCAGGGTGTCTCAGAAAGATTCGTGTCTCAGAACGTGTATCTACGGGGGTGTTCTAGAAAAATTGTAATAACTAATAACATACCTACCGATCATCGTTATAGTAAAACTAAAATTCCCGGTTTGAATAGATAATTAGGTATTTCGGAAATTAGAAGAGATCGGTCACGGAAAACTGACCTTTTGGTTTACCTACTCACCTATGAATTACTTAGGAAGGACTTGTCATAGAGACGTCGATTTTTTTCACCAAATTTAAGACAAAATATTTGGTCAACTTTTGAGATCTGATCATTTGTGTGTCTATTGTCTACAGCTACTTAGATTACGTTTACACCTGAAATTACCCTCCCTTTGGCTCCAAGGAATGAGTTCAGAGTTTAAATCAACATTAACCTCTGTCTCCCTTGCTCTCCCTACCTCCATCCTACAAACATTAATTTCCCATTGTAGGGTAAGTGTACCATTTATTCGCCCACCTAGAAAACGTACCATTTATTGGCCCACCTGCCAAAATTTATTTTTCTAATTTTTGTTTTTATGACTACAATTTTTGAATAGCACTGGTTCGCTAGCAGTTTTTAAGCCCTTTCTTTTGATGAATCCCCCCCACCACCCCCTTGTGGATTTTTCTTGGTCTTATTCTTCTTCTTTTTCCTCTTCCTCTTTTTCTTCTTCTTCTTCTTCTTTTGGGATCATCTCGTGAACCACTTGAAACTACCAGTGGTCCGCGGGCCACAGTTTGGGAACCTCTGTCCCATAGAATGACGGGATGAAATGTCCGAGTCGGGATTTAGAAGGAAACACCCCCAGGGTCCGGGAGGCAAAGGGAATGAAATATTCAACATCTCATGTGAAAACGCCCTGAACAGCTGACCCTAGTTAGGAAATTATTTCCGAATTCGGACACTACCTACCTACCTACTTAGTACGGGAAGTTAAGATATTTTTATTGAAAAAGTAAGAGAGAGAGAGAGAGAGGAGGACAAGGGCAGGATAGGAAAAAGACAGCCTAGTTATAGCTTTGAGGATAGCATGCAGACCTTGTAAGCGCTAGGTAGCGGGTTCGAAATCCGCCCGTAGAGAATTTCATCCTCAACAGATAAGGTTGGTTCTTGGAAAGCTAGTCTTTTTCCTATTATCTTGCTCAACATCTGTTTTGGGACAATACTTACTTAATACTTTCCATGTCTGTGAGATAGGCGTGGCACTTATCTCACGGTGTTGGAAAAGGATAAAAAACCCCCAAGGGGATTAAAAACCCCCCTTATGGGTTTTTTAGGAAGCCCAGAACAATTTTGGGACAATGAAACCTTCGAATTTACAGTTCCCTCTGTCGAACTTCTTACGAAAAAAAGCTTCCCCATCTATTTCAGTTGACCGTGATGAAATTTAGCACAAAGTTCCCGGACTATAAGAGAAGACGTGAGAGTCGAGTGTAATGTGGAACGAATCATACATCAATATTTCAGTGGAAATAGGTATTATGTAAAAGTCCCTAATGAGCTGAAATTTGGAAATGAGCTTCATCTTTCATCAGTTTCTGAATTTGTAACTCCTAGCTAACTAGAGGTTGGTGGCTAGGTGGAACAATACCTCAGGAAACATTTTGAAGTCATAAAGGTTAGAACACACACCACCATAACGCCACGTCACATGAGCTCACGGGAACGAAATTACCTACAATATTATGGGAAAACCTTAAACTACATCTTTCTGACTCATCATGAGCTCACGTGACGTGATGTGATGGTAGACGTGACGTGATGTGATGGTAGCGTGTTTCTACCAATAAATATACATATAAATACCATGTTTGTAACAATAACATCATGAAAAATAGAAACAACAGTTTACAATACAATATTCACATCCCAAATCACAGGAAAATAGGGGGGGTGTAGAGGTAGAGGGAAGGGGTCGCTTTGTCGCCCCCCCCCCATGTCCACCCCTTTCCTGGCATTCCTCTCCAATTTCAATAGGTCATCCCCACCCCAAAACCCAGGGGTAGGTGTTCCCAGGTTTTGGAGGGGGGAGGACTTAGTACGGGAAGCAGTCAGCCCTAGCTACTAGGGTGATTGTTTTGGGCTGACATTTGGTTTTGGCTACAAAAATAATAATAATAATAATAAGAGTGGGTGACGTCAAAGAAAATCCTTAACACTGTGTTCACCCTCAGTGGTAAGATCGCCTATAAGGGCCTTATTGCCGCAATTTGCTCAGCCCTGGTTTATAATAAAACGAATAAGTATTCAATTATTCATCTAAAGATTCTATTAGACATCAATTTAACAAGGTAGGTACCTATAGGTATAAAGATGGGAAAAGGTACACAAGTTATAAGATAATGTACACAAGGTATGTACACTATTGGATAAGGATCAAACATGAGGTCATGATGTTGGGATAATTATCTTGTTAGAACCATTCCAAGTCGTGACCATCATTAAAATAAAATAAAAAGAAAAATAGAAACATGAACAAACATAAATGGGAAAGGACATCAGGATAATTGAAGCGTGTATGAGCAAAGCATAACATGACAGCATGAGACAAAGCATTGGGACTTACTTTGCTCTATGCTTAATTATATGCTTTGCTTTGCTTATTGTACCTATTTTGCTTTGTGGCCCAATCACCCAACCTACATTTCGTGGGTAATTGCCTTATCCTATCATAAGGAAAGTAATGTATTCCCAAAAGAGGTTTGATAGAGAGAACTTTTAATAGAGAGGTCCTATCATCCCGAAATCAAAAAAGAAGGACAGGATAGGAGATAGCCAGTTGGCCCTCGGGGCCGGGGTTCTGTTAGGCTAGGGACGACCCTGTAGTGTAGTGTAGGTTGGAGGATGTCACAGTTAAGTTTATACTGCCCCGTGTTATCTTGATGTGAAAATGAGCAAGTTTAGTATTCAGGGTGTCTCAGAAAGAAAAACGTGTATCTACGGGGGTGTTCTAGAAAAAATTGTAATAACTAATAACATACCTACCGATCATCGTTATAGTAAAACTAAAATTCCCAGTTTGAATAGATAATAGGTATTTCGGAAATTAGAAGAGATCGGTCATGAAAAACTGACCTTTTGGTTTACCTAATCACTTTTGAATTACTTAGGAAGGACTTGTCATAGAGACGTCGATTTTTTTCACCAAATTTAAGACAAAATATTTGGTCAACTTTTGAGATCTGATCATTTGTGTGTCTACTGTCTACAGCTACTTAGATTACTTTTACACCTGAAATATTACCCCCCCTTTGGCTCCAAGGAATGAGTTCAGAGTTTAAATCAACATTAACCTCTATCTCCCTGCCTCTTCCTCCTTCTCCCTACCTCCATCCTACAACACATTAATTTCCCATTCTCTCTCTCTCTCTCTCTTTCTCTCCCTCTATCCCCCCCTCTCTCTCTCTCTTTCTCTCCCTCCCTCTCTCTCTTCCCTCTCTCTCCCTCTCTTCCCTCTCTCTCTCTCCCTCTCTTCCCTCTCTCTCTTTCTCCATCTCTCTCTTTCTCTCTCTCTCTCTTTCTCTCCCTCTCTCCCTCTCTTCCCTCTCTCTCTCTTTCTCTCTCTCTCCCTCTCTCTCTTCTCTCTTTCTCTCCCTCTCTCTCTCTCTCTCTCTCTCATCAGAGCAACATTTCCGTTATATTTTAACATCCTTATCTCTCTTTTATCACAATGTTTCGTACATACATCAGTTTGATTGCTTCCATCTCTGTCAAGGTAACAAGGAAGATCGTAGATAATAACTTTTGAATAGATGAAGATAAAAACCTAACAAAACATTGCACAATTTCTTGCATTTTGCCATTTTATGGATACCTAGAGCTTTGTCAATTTCTTGCGTTTCGCCATTTTTATGGATAGATCTTTGTCAAGCGATTTTTGAATGAAGAAAATAAGATGAAGTTTTACGAGTGACACGTTTTGTATTTTAAGTTCGTTTATATCACACTTAATGGCCGTCTGTCTTTGATTTTTTTTTTTTTTTATTTTTTTTTGGTAGGTATGAAATATACAATTTATTTATTACATTTTTTTACCATAACTCTCGAAAGCTTAGTAAAATGAGGTTTGATGGGATTCGATACCTGCCTAGTTCGTATATATATAACTTTTCCTGACAGCCAGAGAGCTGTGAGCGGGAATTTCGTCATTGGTTTTTTGCTGAATATAGAGAAGTTGCTCATATTCTCTTAGGCATTCAACAATGACGACATAGTCCAAGCACGTGGTACTATATCGATATAAAAAATAGTAAACGAGGGTTTTTCCTCAAATCCCACCCACCTGCTAAGTCTTCCAATAAATCTTCATATTGATCAATCAATTAAAATTAGAGACCACAAGAACGTGTTGAAACAATAACATGTTAGTAATAATACCAAGTATTTTAATTACACCATAAGTTCCTCTGGTAAATCCCGCGTACACATCATTTTTTAAACAGTTATAGGTAGGTACCTACTTCTGGTACTTATGTAGGTACTATTATTGTTATTGCATTTTATAGAATTGATAGAGTTACAACGTATAACAGCGTGTCAATTTTTGCAACTACAACTTGCCGGCGGACGTACTTTCGCCACCATTGAATTCTATATACCTATAAGCTATAAGCATCCTGTACCTATGTACCTATAAGCATCCTGTACCTATGTACCTATAAGCATCCTGTACCTATGTACTTATAAGCATCCTGTACCTATGTACCTATAAGCATCCTGTACCTATGTACCTATAAGCATCCTGTACCTATGTACCTATAAGCATCCTGTACCTATGTACCTATAAGCATCCTGTACCTATGTACCTATAAGCATCCTGTACCTATGTACCTATAAGCATCCTGTACCTATGTACCTATAAGCATCCTGTACCTATGTACCTATAAGCATCCTGTACCTATGTACCTATAAGCATCCTGTACCTATGTACCTATAAGCATCCTGTACCTATGTACCTATAAGTACCTATGTACCTATAAGCATCGGAGAAACATCATCTTTGGATATGGTTTAGGATTCCATCTTTAGGCGGGGTCGGTGTTTCTCCTTCAGGAAGGAACTAATCAACGCGGGAGACCCAGGAAAGAGTACATAAGAGATGTGGAGACCGATATGGGATGCCAGAACTACATGGAGCTGACAGTATAGCGGAGCTATACTAGTAATGAAAGTAGGTATTGCATCGGTCCAAATTTTCAAAATCGGGAAATGGTTGGAAATATCCGTTTTGGGATCCCCTGATGTCATAAAAGTGATTTTTAGCCCATGGTCTATACGTACGTTACGTACTACAGGTTTATTTTTCTACCTTTTAAGGGTTCCAAGCAATAATGAACTGTAGTACAGACGCACCTTTACAAAGCATACACCCAAACAAATTATAGGTATCCGGAATTTTATTCGACCATTAGCAGGATTCGAAAATGGAAGTTTTCTCACAAAACTTTCAAACTTCTCAACTTTACATCTGTCGGTGTAGATTTGTAGAATGTAGATGAAAGGAAAGTTCAACGTTTCGAACATCATGTCTGAGGAATATGGAAAACGGGGGAGGTTAGAATGATATGTATCTCTATTCTATTGGAATTGATTTCACATTTGCTTTTTCCTCTGGAGTTGTTTTAGACTTCCCAGTGATATGTGTGAGGTGAACAACGGATGCGAAGTGTGACATAACGCGTATTTTCGAAATCTGACGCGATTTTCCGTCTTCTGAAGCTCATTTCCCCTCTTTTAAAGGAAAATACTGGGGGGGAGGAGATTGGAAAACCAGGGTGTTCTTTGGACATACCTATATTCTAAGGCGACGTACCATTCAAAATGCTGACCTTGTACGTACAATGTCTCAATGCAATTTCTTTCTTTGAGCATACTCCTTGAATACCACCAACCTAAGGGACTTCCAGATATTTTATACACAAGGAGCGCTCCTTGAAAATCCAAGTTGAAAAAGAAAATATAGTAAAAATCCAAGTACGATAAAAAAAAGGTGTGAAAACAAATTCAACCATTTACACTCAACAGTAGTCACCACTTTCAATACCCATGTCTCTCTCTCTCTCCCATATAGGTTCCTGTCTGTAACATGAGATGAAAAATCTTGAGAAATACCTTTCTCTCTCCCATCAAGTGGGCAAAATTCCCTTTGATTTTCCCGCAGCGTGCACCGTTTCCTAATTCTTTCCCTCTTAGTACTCTTTCCCTCCCTCACTCTTTCGTATTCCTTCCCTCCCTTTTTCCTATTTCCCTCCCTCTTTTAGGATTCTGCCCCGTCTGGCTGATTTCATCATCAACCTTTCTTTTGGTTCTCTTTCTTTCCCTCTTCTTCACGTTTCTTCTTTGCTGATTTCCTCCCATTTCCTCTCTTCTTACTCCTTCCCTCTCTACTATGTACCTTATTTTCCTTCTCTGTATCCCTTTTGGTTCATTCCCTCCCAGTCCTTTTCCTCTTTTCTCCCTCTCGTCTTCTCTCCCATTTCTCCTTTAGTACCTTTTCCCTCTCTAACATCCCTTTTTTCCCCCTCATCCCTTTCTATTGAATCCCTTTCTCCCAATCCCCCTTGCTCTCGCTCCCCGCAGTCCACGCATCCCTTTCTGGTAAAGAAGCAAGAGGGATTTCCATCCTCCTTTTCCCTCCCCCTTATTTCTCCCTCCCAATTCTCTCCCTATTGACCCCTATATCATTACGAGGGAATTTGTTCCATTACGCTTCACCGTCTTCGAGAAAAGAAGAAAGATGTAAGGAGGAGAGGGAGGAAGAGGTGAAGAAGAGAAGAAAAATGAGAAGTTCTATGTAAGTATTGATGGGTGTGGATTCTCTCATGTTTCCACTTTGTAACTTCCAATGCATGTCTTGAAGGTAGGGACAGATTTTGCAGAGGATCCAATTTCAAACGGGTTAAAATTGTGACAAAATTGCTTACCATACGATTGATTGACTAGGACAGGGTGGTTCCTTTACTACTGATTGATGTTTTTGGGTTGATGTTTCTTTTGGGGAAGGGGGGGGGGGGTTAATAGGGCCCGTAC
>NW_007379466.1:15822-19415 GCF_000475195.1 Diaphorina citri
ATTTTCAAAATCGGGAAATGGTTGGAAATATCCGTTTTGGGATCCCCTGATGTCATAAAAGTGATTTTTAGCCCATGGTCTATACGTACGTTACGTACTACAGGTTTATTTTTCTACCTTTTAAGGGTTCCAAGCAATAATGAACTGTAGTACAGACGCACCTTTACAAAGCATACACCCAAACAAATTATAGGTATCCGGAATTTTATTCGACCATTAGCAGGATTCGAAAATGGAAGTTTTCTCACAAAACTTTCAAACTTCTCAACTTTACATCTGTCGGTGTAGATTTGTAGAATGTAGATGAAAGGAAAGTTCAACGTTTCGAACATCATGTCTGAGGAATATGGAAAACGGGGGAGGTTAGAATGATATGTATCTCTATTCTATTGGAATTGATTTCACATTTGCTTTTTCCTCTGGAGTTGTTTTAGACTTCCCAGTGATATGTGTGAGGTGAACAACGGATGCGAAGTGTGACATAACGCGTATTTTCGAAATCTGACGCGATTTTCCGTCTTCTGAAGCTCATTTCCCCTCTTTTAAAGGAAAATACTGGGGGGGAGGAGATTGGAAAACCAGGGTGTTCTTTGGACATACCTATATTCTAAGGCGACGTACCATTCAAAATGCTGACCTTGTACGTACAATGTCTCAATGCAATTTCTTTCTTTGAGCATACTCCTTGAATACCACCAACCTAAGGGACTTCCAGATATTTTATACACAAGGAGCGCTCCTTGAAAATCCAAGTTGAAAAAGAAAATATAGTAAAAATCCAAGTACGATAAAAAAAAGGTGTGAAAACAAATTCAACCATTTACACTCAACAGTAGTCACCACTTTCAATACCCATGTCTCTCTCTCTCTCCCATATAGGTTCCTGTCTGTAACATGAGATGAAAAATCTTGAGAAATACCTTTCTCCCTCCCATCAAGTGGGCAAAATTCCCTTTGATTTTCCCGCAGCGTGCACCGTTTCCTAATTCTTTCCCTCTTAGTACTCTTTCCCTCCCTCACTCTTTCGTATTCCTTCCCTCCCTTTTTCCTATTTCCCTCCCTGTTTTAGGATTCTGCCCCGTCTGACTGATTTCATCATCCCCCTTTCCTTTGGTTCTCTTTCTTTCCCTCTTCTTCATGTTTCTTCTTTGCTGATTTCCTCCCATTTCCTCTCTTCTTGCTCCTTCCCTCTCTCTACTATGTACCTTTTTTTCCTTCTCTGCATCCCTTTTGGTTCATTCCCTCCCAGTCCTTTTCCTCTTTTCTCCCTCTCGTCTTCTCTCCCATTTCTCCTTTAGTACCTTTTCCCTCCGTGTATAAGCAAAGCATGACAGCATGAGACAATACATTGGGACTTATTTTGCTCTATGCTTAATTATGCTTTGCTTTGCTTATTGTATTCTGCTTTGTGGCCCAATCACCCAACAGTATGGGTAATAGTGTGGTTAATTTTGCGGGTTCGATTCCCGCCTCGGGTGGATTTTATTTCGGAAGGACTCGATTTCTCCTATCCTGTCTTAACTCTCCGAGCTCGGGATGGTAAGACCTGAGTAGTTACAATTCCCTCAATCAACCCCCATATAGAGGTACCTACCTACATATTAAAAAAAAAAAAAAAAAGATGAGTGTTTCCCCGCCATTTTTCTCCCTCTCAATCTCTCATCTTTTTCTCTCCTCTACTCTTTATCTCTCTCTCTCTCTCTCTTGTTATAATATCTTCTTCCTTTTCTTCCTCATTATTCTTCTTCTAATTCTCCTCCTTCTCCTTCTCCTTCTCCTTCTCCTCCTCCTCCTTCTACTTCTTCTTCTCCTCCTCCTCCTCCTCTGCAAATCTAGGTACAACATTTTGAGTGTGGTATTTCCCAAGTACCTTTTACCAACCGGTAAAAAAGTTTTTCTAAAATATATAGGTGGCATAGCTCTCTGTATGTTTAGTATACGTACACGATATAAATCCTCTAGGTTTAAGTTACTAGCTAGCACCTTAATGTGTTTTAGAAAACACCAGAAAGTTCTACAGCGCTTTTACCGCCACAGAATTATGTATGAGGGGGAGGGGGTGCACTCAGACGATAGAGGAGAAAGGGAAGACAGAGGAGGGGGAGAGGGGAAGAATGGAGGGGAGAGAGAAAAGATTGAAGAGTGGAGGGGAGGGGAGGGACCAAAATTAAAGTACATCATGAATTACCGATAGATACCTACCTATAAAAGTATAAACCAATATGTATAGTGCCTACCTACAATCCAATACTACTATGTAGTTCAATGAACTCTTAGAACTTAAACAAAAGAAGGACCCTTACGGGGCAGCCAAAAGCTTAAACGGACCCAAAATCTACTAGGTATTTAATCAAATTTCCTTTATGTGTTACACTTGTTTGCCAAATTTTATTTAAAAAAGCAGCTATCCCACCTTTTTCACTAAAAAAAAAAAAACAAAAAAAAAATCGTCGACTATGTGTGGATACGATACAGCAATTACAGCTAAAGAAATGTTTGAGTAAACTTACCTGCTAGACTTTAAAATAAGGAATCAGAAGTATGCTAACAAAAATGCTAAGAAATGAGAAGTATTCTGAGAATTGCGAATGACTAAGAAGTATGCGAAAAAATGTGGATAGAATCTATGCATCTATGCTAAAACAAATACAATACAAATTCTATGCTGAAACTAAAATACAACATGTGCTGACATTGCTGACACCTCCTGGACAGAAAGACATGATGGCATTGAGAGCCTCTTGTTCAGATATGGCAGGAGCTCCCAAACTTTTTGGAACTGCTTTGGAAGTGAGAATTGCACCCTTCTTCAGCAATAAACCTTTTGCTGGCATCTTCGCAAGACAAACAACTCTACGTATTAGGCGATTAAGGGCACCAAATGTCTCAATCTATAGCAGCCTCTACATCTACACCATGACCCATGGTCGATGGACATCGCCTATGAAAGCTGAAAGGGTAAATCCTTGTATTATTATCTATTTTAGTAAGGTTCCACATAACATCGATTGACTTGGGGCACGGTTAGTCCAGTGGTAACGAGCTTGCTTGTCATGCAGAAGGTCCCGGGTTCGAATCCCACCATCGACAAAAAATTGTACTCGTTTTTCGATTGCAAATATTTCAACGGGTTACTTTCTGGTTCTCGTGTTGACCCAGCACCTAAATGGGAAGTATTTGTCTTCTTCTCGCCCATCTGATGAGAGGCATACTACGGGATGGGCATGTTAACTCACACCGTAAATGGGAAGTATTGTGTCTCTTCTCGCCCATCTGATGAGAGGCATACTACGGGATGGGCATGCTACGACACAGACGGAAAGTATGTGTCTTCTTCTCGCCCATCTGATGAGAGGCATACTACGGGATGGGCATGTTAACTCACACCGTAAATGGGAAGTATTGTGTCTCTTCTCGCCCATCTGATGAGAGGCATACTACGGGATGGGCATGCTACGACACAGACGGAGAGTATTGTGCCTCTTCTCGCCCATCTGATGAGAGCACCGGATATTGCATGCTACGACACAGACCACATGCGTCCAATGTAGCAGTTGTTTCATTGCTACGAAATAAAAACGGCGGTGAAACAC
>NW_007379466.1:19425-20480 GCF_000475195.1 Diaphorina citri
TGGTGGTCGCCTTGCACACGGGAGACCCGGGTTCGATTCCCGGCGGGGTCAAGAAATTTGTATCATGCAAATGATTTATTCCGTGACTGGCTGTTGCGGGACCCACTCAGCCTCGTGAGGAAAATGAGTAGCTATGACATTTAAATGATGCGCATAGCGACCGGTGCCAGCATGGTAGGTAAACATTGGATTTTAGGCTTTTTTGAGATATTGTATGCTCAACGGCGTCCAACAATTCCGCAGGGAACGCGCCAAAAGACGTACATTTTTTTTACAAACCTTTTGCTGGCATCTTCGCAAGACAAACAACTCTAACTATGTTTTAGGCGATTAGGGTACCAAATGTCTCAATCTATAGCAGCCTCTACATCTACACCATGACCCATGGTCGACGGACATCGCCTATGAAAGCTGAAAGGGTAAATCCTTGTATTATTATCTATTTTAGTAAGGTTCCACATGACATCGATTGACTTCAGCCAAATGTTCTACTGAGAAGTTTTGTGCTTTCATAGAAATGTCTTTTCACACTTAAGGTAAACTTATGTCACTCCAGGATTCTCCGGTACCCCGCCTTGAGAACCGCTGAGATATCGGATCTAGGATGGCATTCCTGCTGTCAGGACGAACTGGCATATTGGCATAGTTGAAATAATTGCCGTCCTAATGATCTCTGGTCTAATGATTCTGTCAGCCATCAGTTATGCCAAATATCTACTTATCCAAACCTCGCTAATCTTCTCCTTGTAATAGATAAAGTGATCTTTCTGAGGAAAAAGTTTGCATGAGCAAGTAAAGAACGTTGGTGTGGGTCTACTCAGTCCTAAGGCCTGCCACTCACTATCAGGTAGACCTGACAGGTACGGCTGAAAAGGTTCGTCTGTCAGGTCTCTCTGATACCTGATGAGCATACACACTATCAGGTAAACCTGACAGGTGGATCTGATCAGGTGTACCTGTCAGCTCTACCTGATAGTGAGTACCTGGCTGGCTTTAGGTGTAAATTCGTTAAAAACTCACAAAGATACACGAGTTAAAAATTCCATTACAGCACC